>NW_009930218.1:0-42814 GCF_000696875.1 Nestor notabilis | reverse complement strand
TTGCCGGCTGGGCTTGAACCACGACACATATATTGTTAGCTGTTAGTAATAATATACACTACAAACTGCCCTATAAAATCTAGAACCAAAAGACATATTAAGATTTATTTTTCTAAGTGAAAAAACTGTCATTCCTCAGAGCAAAAGTCCTTTGCTGAAAGTACGTCCTTGCCCAACTCCAATAATTAACATCTCGTGGACTGAAAACACCTCTATTTGGCATACATAACGGAGAGATTTGCATGCAAGCTTTCTTCCACATACTTTTGTTCAACAGCTGTGTACAAGATCAGCCAGGACAGGCACATGACATGCTTTCACATGAAATACACATGCGAGCCATAAGCCTGCTGGAAATTCCCAGAACCACAACATTTCACTTGTCATATTACTTGGCTTCATTCTTACACTGACAGAGTATCAGCTTCAGAGCCTCACAAGGAAAACCAGGCATCTTAAATTTTGGTTTCAGGCATTTGGTAACCCACATTAATAGCAATATTGTAGCCATGTTTTAGCCATACATTATTATTTTTCTTCATCTTTACTTATGCTTTCTGAAAAGTTATCTGGCAGTTTTGAGCAGTGGATGTATCTTTCTCTTGCAGGTGACAGCAAAACTATGGCTAGCAACAGTTCCAACATAGGAAAATATGGCCCAAAGTCTGTACGGAAAGAAAGCTCTGACAACCATTTTTAAATAGGATTTAAGCACCTGAATAAGCAGGGAGGCACCTACCAGGATTTTTACATTACTAGATTTTTAATAACTTAAAAGCTTTTAAAAATCTAGTCCCCTTTAAGAAACCAAAGATATCATTAAATAAGCCTGAGAGCTTGGCTACTTTTTTTAAATATTCTTTCTATTTGACTATGCTCCTTCCCTGCAGACCATGTGTAATTGTGCTTTGGGGTGTGTCTACTCATCTGGGAAAGTTTGAGGGCAAAGAATGAATGAGCAAAAACTGTGTTGCTGAAAGCTTGTGAAGGTCAAAGCACTTTCACCACAGCTTACTACCCTCCCAAGCCACAACTCGACAGTATTCATGAGACAGGACAAAACTTATTTGCAAAAGGCAGTAGACTCAAAATTCTCGGCCTCTCAGAGTAACACAGCTTTGGAGTAGAGGGCTAAGAATAACAGGGAGAAAAAGAAGAGACACTGAACCATTCCCTGCTCCTTGACCTACAAAGTTGAAACTATCCATAGAATTTCATTGCCAAATCATTGACACCTCATTCTTGAGCAAGGTCAACTCATTCCTTTCTGCCTTTCAGCCATTGTAACACAAAGGCTTACCAGCAGGACGTGTAAATAACTGATGGAAGGATGAAGCTCCGAGCTGACCACATCTGCATCTCCTAGAGGGCAAAAAGAAAATAAGCTCTCTGCCACTCTAAGTTATTTTCATCACTGAAAGGAAATAGCCACAGCAGCCTAAACATATTGGGTTGCATATACCGGCACCCAAGAAATGTGAGTCCAGGTGGACCTCAAAGTGGATGTAAGGGGCCCTTCCATGAAGATCAAGAGTCAGATTCAGTTGGGATTTTTCTGCTCAGAGCATGGAAATATCTCAGATGTAGATGTTGATAGTGCCAGCCACAGAATGATATTGTGCTAGCTGGAATTTATGAGAGTTTCTGAGAGTAGCCACACACAGAGAATTTCTCCCAGTTGCAAACAGCTCCTTGCTAACATAGCCTGAGGGCTTCCTGCAGGGCAGAAAAAAAGAAACATAAGGTTTGTATCAGCATCAGGAAGGGAGCTGATGCTGTCCATCTAAGTGTCTAAGCATTAAATGGCTAGACTGAGCTTGTACCTTTATTTTTATTCCAGGTCCACCATAATCAGCACAGGTCTTGCAGCACTTCATTGCCACTTCATTTTCTAACACAGGTTTAACCATTTTGACATGCTGTGACAGAACTAAGCGTACTCAAGCAGTTACTGTTACTCGGGAAAAAAAAAATACATCAAAACCATATTTTAATTGTGGGGTTTTTGCATCTGCTTCACAGGAAAGGATGTAGCCTGTGAAGGTTGTTGTCAATTCTGTACAAACTAAGTGTTTGTATCACAAGTATTGCTACTTCAGAAAATGCTGGAGCCTATTTATTTGAAAGAAGGCCCCAGACTACTTAAGAAAGTCAGTAACTACCTTATCATAAGTCCTTAGTGGTCTGAAATAATTTTGTTTTCATGCAGGCATTGTTGTTCAATAGCAGTGCTTGCTACTGAATTTAAGATTAAATATATATTCAGCTCTTGTCCACACACATCCTGCCAATGTGGAAAAAGCGTACTCTAGAAAAACGCAGGAGGAAAGAGCATTAAGCAGCAGGAAGAATCCTGTACCAAAATAAATGTTTTGCTCATTGGTTTGTATTTTTGTCCACATTATTGAAAAATGGAAACAGCAAAATGCAGCTTGTTGCAACACTTACAAGATTTCTCCATAATTAGACCTCCTTGAAAAAGTGTATGTAGTGAAGAAATGGCTGAAATTTGTAAAGTGTAGTCAGAAATCTAGAAATTAGCTTAACCAGTGGTGGGGGTGTCTGGCTGAAGAATCACATTTATCAGAAATGTCGATCAATAGCTTATGGTTTTGTAAATTTTAACTAATAATATCTTGCTATGGACAGACTAGAGTCCACTTTGCTTTCAGTGATGACAGTGATGGATTTTACATCATTTAGTGAGAATATGACTAGGCCCTGAAGACCTCAGTCAAATGGTCTATAACCCACTGAAGTCCCTATGCTTACTCAGTGGAGAAAGCCAAGCACCTCTAAAGGCTTCTGAAGTGTGGTTCAGTGGACTGAGGTAAGCAAAGGATGGAAACATCGAAAAACAGCTGATAGGAAAAACAGAGCATAGGCACGCATGGGATTTAGGCTGCCTGAGGCTGCCTGATTATGCCCTTAGTGTGTAGGCACCTTGCCATTTAGTTTGCATGAATGTTTATGTGGTCTCTTAGTGCTTGACAGAAATCTTCTTTTATTCATCTTCTTTCAAGTGTTCAGGACCTCTCTTTTGGAGCTGCAGTACGAGAGTTATAGCCCTGCTCTTTAAGGTGCCTGTGTTGTCAGTTGTTTCCTTACAATTATAGAAAAGTTAACCATTTTCATAACTTACAAATAAGAGAATTGTGCACTCCCACACTCAGTGCAATATCACAGACCACTTGAATTTTGCTTTTAAATTAAGAGTTCTTATAAGAGCTTTTAATACATAGTTGGATCCCTTATTCTGTATATCTAATAAAGATCTTTTGGACTAAAAAATTGGGAACAAAGACAGACCAGTAGAAGGCATAAAATGTAAACAAAATTTACATCACTGGAAAAAGAGGCAATTCTCCTAAGAACTGCAATGGAGACATTTGTTGTTAGTCTCAGAACTGAATTGGCTAACCTTCAAGAAGCAAAAGAGACTCCAAATCTGGTAAAGTGACTCCTCATCCTGCATTCCCCCAACAAAATGCCTCCCTGAATTCAGAAGAATTTTCCAAAGGAAGGAGCAAAGGAAGAGAAAGTTTGCCAGAGGTTACATAGGGAATTTGCAACAGAGCCAGGAACAGTTAGCTGCTTGCTAAGGAGCTAGAAGAAGGTCCTATCCATTAGACCACAGCAATCTCTATGTCTAGTTAGACCAAGAACAAAAGCAGTCAAATAACAGCCATCTCCTTACTTTCCTAAAGGTGCTGATATTTCCAGAAAAGTATGACATGTGCTTAAAACATCACTTGCCATGATTTTCAGACATGAAGCTGTGCAGGTTTCTGCCCCAGCTAAGGATTAAAAACACAGTATGCCATTGTTCTGATTGCACTGCATTTTCCTGAGTTTTGTGTACACCTTTTCACTGTGTTAGGTAGACCTCCTGTCTTCTTGTACTGCCACAGAACTGTAATGGAAACCAGAAGCCATAATCTGACAGTCTAAGATCCACCTCAGCCTAATGATCCCCATTGGCTTGTGCCACTAAATATTTAGAGCCAGCCAATAGTAAATACTAGTGAGAGGGATTTATGTGGAATTTAAGGCTGTGTGAACACAGTCTCAAGCGATGATCTGAAAGAAAAAGTTAAGAAGTATGTCTCCTGCTGTGGTGAAGATAGCTATTGAGCCCTGAACCCATGCCATCACTTTGAAACAAAACTAAGTCAGTGACAGCAATAAAAAAGGGGTTAAAAAGAACTAGGCTTTTCCAAACCTGTATGTAACTTTAAACCAAATATTAACCGAAAAAAAACCCCTGGCATTTAAGTTGGCGCTCAACTCTAGTTAATGAGGAGTTCAGATTTCCATTCTAACCCTCTTTTTCTGTTGCTTGTAATTTTCTCAAATAAACTCCATTTTGGGCTGAAATTTTCCATGCTCGAGATTTTTTTTGGAAAGTTTATACAAAATCAGTTAAACAGTTTATTTATGTTAGCACTGAAAACAAAAAAAGCCACACAAAAAAATTTTCCATGTATGTTCTGATCAGATATTTTCTGCTCAATGAACTCAAAATCAGCCACAGTAAGGAATTTCCAAATTTTTCTTGTATGTATGATTGATCTCAGTAAGTTTAGGAAAAAAACCCAACAACAAACAAACACAAAAACCTCAAGACAAATCTGGACATGAACAGTTTTAGTGTTATAAGTCTTTCAAATCTCATTTTGAGGATGTAACTTGCGTACCTTCTGTCTTACAAGACGTAGTGGGAAACCTTAGAGGGATATCACCACCATTAGCCTAACGGTGCGCATTGGGTATGTTCACACAGCTCTGAAAGGAAGTTTTTAAAGTATCTATTAGTATGGTATGCCTTATATCTTGCCTCTATGGATATATCATGGACTGCAATTTTTTTTCATTCAGCTGAGTTAAACTTATCTCAGAGTGTGCCAACCAGCCTTGTGGACCTAGGCAAATTGAATTCCACTTGTGGGGGCTGTTTTGGCTGCACCAGTCTGCAAGCTATCTTGTAAGTCTGTAAATCTAGTTTTAATTATTTCAAAGCCACTGATTTCAATGGGAAAAGATAAGGTCCAGTAGTAGAAGTTCTCTGAAGTCCTACTATCAGCAGCAGCAAGTCTTCCCATGCGCCAATAAGTCATCCTTGAAGATTATATACTAAATCAGTGTATGTACACTTCAGTGTGGTCCATTTCAGAGAAGCAAGTGAGTTTTTCGGACTAGTTCACCAAAATATCTAAACGCATGCATAACTACATATATATTTATATGTATGTGTATATATATACAAGTATATACGTAATTGGCTAAACATACTTCATTGAAAGTAGTTGTTTCCTTGCTGACATGAGGTCAAGAAACAGATGCCAAATTAGCAGAGATTTTGTTATGGCAAAACACAAGACACTAGCTATGCAAAACACCTCGAATATGTGTGACATTTCTTAATGCAGACAACCAACCAAAGCAAGATAAATCAATTTCCCTGCTGGCAATGTGTAATATCTTTTGTTTTATTCATCACTAAAAATTTAGTTACTAATGGCTGGGTATGTTCAGTATGCTTGTAAAGAATGTATTTCAAACCCTCTGATGAACGATCTGTACATGGACTAAATAGCTTATTTCCACTGAGAAATCTTGCTGGTTGGTAACAACAAAAAACGGCTGGGGTGGTAAGAAGAGGATTACTTGCAACCTCCAGCAGTCAGGAAGAGTTCACTTCCTTTGTTTTGTACTCTCTTACTGCAGGCATTTCATTGCTGGGAGAAAAAAAATAAAAATCACAAGCATTATTTTCATGAATGAAAATTCTGTACTTCATTGTAGACTAGTCTGTATGAAGCTTTTCCTTTCCTCTTATGTGCACAGTGATTAAAGCCTCATTTTACCAGTGGGAATATTGAACAGAAATATCACACTGGACACAATTCACAAATGAAGTTACTGGGTCACAGCTACGCAGAGCACATCAGTGGCAGTATTTCTGCTGTATAAACTCATAACCTTGGCACTAGTTCAGCTAAATACTTAAGCACACATGCAGCATAAGCACAGGCATTTTTGCTCAACTTTTCTGCTCACACTGGTATTCTGTTGTTTTTAACTAGGAGTCTTATTACAGTATGTCTCTGAGTAGTTTGGAAGAAGAGAAAACAACGGGGAATGGTGTTGCCTTTGGGTAACCTGCTTTCACAGTACTAGTAAGTAAATGATGTTTGGCAAGATCTGATGTTAGGGAAATGTGTTAACTCAAAACACAAAAAGCTCCTGTAAAAAATCCATATCAACATATTTTGCTGCCTTCAGAGAAAAAAGGAAAAAAAAAACAGGCAGACTGTCTGAACCACAGACTCCCCTCAGTCTCTGAAGCCCACAGACACACACTTTGTACAAATATATGATCTTATATACAGACACACAGATACTCCCCCCCTTCCCCTACTACATTGCTGCCATACTTACTCACAAAGGCAGTATGTAGGCTGTACATAGTAAATACAGACACTAAAATGCATCTTGGCACACAGAATACTGAGAGTTGGCACAGACACATATGAGGATGTGCACATTATTTCTGAAGCCAAGAAGTGAATAACACATTAAAAGGAAGCAAAAAACCACCATATTCTCTTTACATTAATACTATTTGACACTTCCAATGGGACCTTGAATGAAAGAAACTAAAGCTTTCTCCAAACACAACGAACACTTCAAGTCACTCATATTTTCTTGATAAGCACCACTAGCTCCATCATACAGACAGGAAAGCTGAGGAGCATGGGAGTCAGACTAACTGGTTTCCCAGTGCAAGCAAATCAGTAGCAGGGCTGGAAATAGAAGATTAGACTCCTAGTTCTCGATTCAATCTCATCCCTACAAGACAGTCCCACATGACTAGCTGAATGCAGATCTGAAGCTGTGTAATGCACAATGGCTACCTTCTATGCCACAGGCCTTACCCGAACAGGTGGTGAACACCACAGCCAATGGCAGAGTCGTGAGTAGGACGGTGTAGGAATCTTGCCAGTGAGTTGCCCAGTCCTGGATCCACAAAGCTTCCTTTATTCTGCAGTTCCTCCCACGCCATATCAGCTTCTTGCATGGGCTGAATTGGAAGAGGAAACATCTCTTAAAGGGTTGGGAGAAGCTCAAAGGGTCAGGGAGGGAATGCACCCTATGTGCAGAGACCACCTTGCTCAACTCTGCACAGCTTCCTGACAGTTCACAACGACTGTGCTCTGCTCTCTCCCCTTACACTGCCCTGGAAGCACCAGCTTCTGTTCATCCACTTTTCCTCTCACATGTATTAAGTCTGACATGGTAGAAGATGTGGCATTTTTGGTACAGAGGTGAAATATATATATGATCATGGAAAAAATGAGGTATTAGCAACAGCATCAAGACTTTAAGTACACAGCGTTTTCCAGCCAAAAAATATGAACAATTTTCTTTCTCTCTTGATCAGTTTTATTCTGTATCATAATTTACAGGTTGTAAAATACATTAATATAACTAAATGGGTGTTTAAAATTCTTTATTGGCCCACTCCAGTTGATTTCAGCAACTCTTTTACTTCACCTTCTTTCCTGACAAAGATTCTCTGCATTGCAGCCTGAATCAGGGGCAGGAGAGGTAAAACTGCCAGCTCAGCATTTACTGCAATGGCAGAAACAGTGTGCTAATAGCAAAGATGATAGTAGAAGATCAGAGTTCAGGTGGAAGAGGGCTAGTATTTTTCATGATGGAGAAGTGCCTTGTGTTTCTCTGCACAATACTGAAAAATATTGCCATATTGAAAAGTAATCAATTTCAGTAGATAGTACTTATTTACAACAAGTAATTCTGCTTACAGAAGAGGAAAGCTTTTTACCCCTCCCACCCAGTGAGATGACTGTACATCTAGCGGAAGCAGTGCTGCGGTGTTATCAAAACGTGGTGCTTGTACACCTAGTCATATGTAAATTACTTTATTCTGGAGCTGAGGATGATGAGATGAGGACCCTAACTCTGAGCATATAAGTGGTTCAGCATGGAACAAGTGCTACTGCTGGGCCACTATGCTACACCACAACTCCCTTTGCACTGCGGTGGTTCCACAGAGATTAAGATTGGTCCCCACTACTGGTATAACACCTAGTCTACTTGAAAAGATTACGTGTCTGAGTGTGAGGTAAACCATAAAGTGAGTACTGAGGCACCAGCTCTCTAAAGCAAGAAAAAATCTACTGAAGTCACTTTATATTGGTGGGTTTCTACAGTACTGAGCAAGCCAGCTACCATCTAAAGCTCCAAATATGATAAAAACCCAGTACATGGATGCCAAACTTTATGAGTGGTTAGTTTATTAAAATTAACATGCTTGCTCACAAGACGTAAAGTCAAGAACATGCCTAGGTCTCTGCAGGACCAGGACTAAGCTGCTGCATTTTGATTAAAGCTAAAGGGATAGCGTGGGCCACATCAGAGTTACTGAGATCCAAGAACAATAGAGGGATCTCCTGCTACTTGGGGATCCTCTATGACGTCAGTGCTCTGATGCCACCAGATGCAGATTTAGCCCAGAAGAACCCCGACACTGGGATGAGACCCATATACAAGAATATCTATTAAGTTGATGTTTCTAATTTGTTCAGGGATGGAAATCCATACTGTCACAGAGAACCCCCATGTCCCTTGGTGGATTAGGCAGTTAATTCCACATTACAAGAGGTCTGCTTTGAGAACTGAGGTCAAATGGGCTTCTAAAAGGATTTTGAAATTTTCTCGTAAATGCTGAATGTTTAAGTTATGATTAAGTCATGTTTACCCGTTAATTGTGCAGTAAATAAAGCTGTGGCTTTAACCTTCCAGTCATAGCATGGCAGCGTGTTAATTAGGACTGAGAGACTGAAAGCCTGCCAAAGTTATGCTGTATGGGAGGTTGAGAGGTACAATTTGGTTATCAGTTATGTTGATATGTGCTGAGCGTTATGTGGTCACACTGCATACCCAACAGATCTAGCACTAGCTCTCCCAGTTATGAAAGGGCTGCTGTTTGAAATATTTGGCTCTCAGCCAAAGTCTCTAAGTCTGAAGATCAAGAGTTAGTTGGGGCTTTTTTCCCTCACATTTCTATTAGTTTTCATAGATCCACTTTCCCACTTAGAGGGGGGTTGCACAGGGAGAAACAGACTGACTCATAACAGTGCATGAGGCAAGGGTGTGGGGAGAGGGAAAAGAAAGGGTGTAAAGATTTGACTTGCAGCTCTGCATCTATTTACTCTTTTCCCTCTATTTCTAACCTCAGCCATTTAACAATACTTGGAGCCTAGTCCTAAGATGGGACTTGAAACTTTCCCATGGGTTGAACCTCTTTGGATTCAGAAATCTGCACACGAGCCATTGCTAAACATTTACCAAAGCTGTCCACTTTCAAGCTTCAAAGATGTTCTTCAGGCATTAAATGGAGATGCAGGATAAAGAGATGGAAGGGACAGACAATGAGGAAATGTGAGGAGGAGGAGAAAGCTGTGGAAAAAAAAATAATCTAAAGATTCTCATGTGAACTCTGTCATTTGCATCTGCATCTCACATTTCCACTACTCATGAAAATACCTTTTCTTTGCATCTGTATTCTTTTCCACAGCACATTTCTTAGGAACTTGTCAAGATACTAATACATAAAAGTCCTACGTTCTGCTACAATAGTAAGTCAGTTCTTCTATTCTGATTCACCAGCCCAATTCAAACTGCACAATCTAAATCCAAGGAAATTCTGAAAGAAAAAGGAAGTGATATCAGTGGCTTGAGAAATTATAATCTGGTAGGGAGAAGCAGATGGATCTTGAAACAAATGAATACTTTGTTCTTTGTGGTTTGGTTTTTTTTAAGTTTAATTATTTTTTTTTTAAAGAAATTATAGTACTTGAGATATTACAGTCCTGCAAACACAGCTCTAGACTAGAACCCAGGAAATCTGTTTCCAGCTATATCTTCTTATTCATTATGTCACTTTCTGCCTTTTGTCACCCTATTTTTGTCTGTCAGCAATCCTTGTTATAGCAACAATCAATATTTTATTATAAGCTTGTTGAAGCACAGATTATCTTTTGCTATTTTGATGCCAGAATAAGCACAATGAAAACTTTAAATCCAGTGATAGCAGACAGTGATTTCTCCATAAACACACAGAAACACATCAGAAAACAGCTCATCTAATGTTTATTCTCTGATTACATGAAAAGAATAGATTTGATTTCTCATTTCTCCAACAACAAATTATCATTATATACCCAGTGTTTGCAGAGTAATGAATAGGATCCTATCCAGATGACCCTTAAGAAACAAAAAAATGTGCATGTAAGTTGTTGCAGTATAAAAGTCACCACGTCACTTATAATGACTTTCAACCCAAGCTGGTTCTTCAGAAACCTATGAAATTCATACAAAAATGATCACTATGCCATTCAGGTGAGAACATTGACATTAGGTGTGTGGTAGTATCAGCAACACCAGAACAACATGGACATATTTCCAATTCATTCAAAGTGGAAATCAAGGGAGGTTAAGCACCTTGCCTAGTCAACCAGCATGTTGTTGGCATGGGTTAAATTAGGAGAGAAAATTCTCTGATCCTCATATTTGTCCTTAATCCATATAGTTCTGTTGGCCCAGAAATTGCAAACTGTATGCAAGGTAGTTACTTTTATGTTTCTCACTTTTTAATCTGCCATAATAAGGACATTTTGGTCTCTTTCAAGATAAAGCTGGAAATCAAGGACAATCTCTCTTGCTATTGTTTGTCTGTCAAGGCTATAATTTTTGGAAGACAAATTCCATGAACTATTTTGACAGTGGAAATGACTGTAGGATCCATGCAAAGAATGAAAATCAATTTCTCGTTCCCTAAGGGTGTCTCCATACATGGGCATATTAAATCAAAAGGCTTGAAGCAAAAGGTCCCTTTTACTTCATCTTGGTACAACTCTTATTACTTGAAAGAGATATTTTGAAATACCTCATGCTTACAAGTAGTTATGCATGAGGGTTGCAGACACAACTTTAATTGGTCCCCAGGACCTTGCTTTGAAGTGATGACTCACAAAGAGTATTTTGTCAAGCCAACTGTGCCATAAAAATATTAAGTGTGGCTTAAAACAGTAAAGGTTTTATTATCCTGTTCACTTCCTGTCATGAAGCATTGCATTAAATTGTACTTTTAAGGGATTAATGACCTATTTGCTTCATTCCATGCTGCATTTGTGGCTATAAAAGCTACTAAAAGCCATGTTATCAACAGCAGTGTTAATGAAGATACTGGAAAATCAGTCAAGCACAAATAAATTCCAATCCATAGTATTAATCCAATTGCCTTTCCCTAGGAGATTTTTTAGTGTTCCCTGAGGACCTTGCAGTATTGTCACATTTGGGGATTTTGGGCACAGTCAGGAAAGTTAAATGCTGGAGAAAGAGAAAACAGGGAAGCAAAACCTGAACCTATGTCATATAATTCTAAAGCCCTCTCACTTATGAAGGACTGTACAAAAGCATACAAAATGCCCACATCAACACAGAAAATAAATAGCTTGATGTGTCATTACCACAGCTGAAAACAAATTCAGAACTATAAGAAACATTCAGGATTTTTGGTTTTGCTATTTTGAACAGACACACTACAAGATTGAAAATTAATCCAATTTATTCAGTAAGAGACAGGTCTGCAAAATAAGCTTTGTAAAACAATGATGAACTCTTAAAGTTTTTGTTTATAAATAGAACTAAGTAAATTGATTGCTTTGCTTTCTGGCAAATAGCTTATTCACAGAACTATGAGGTTCTGCGAAGCTGAAATCATTCATGAAGTTGTGCTGAATTTCACAAATAGTTTTGTCTAAAAAAGATGAAAATGTAGGAAAGCTGAAATGTTTTGCACTGATGCTAATTGAAACTTCTCATGGTTCTATTTCAAAACAATCTTGTTCACTTTTAAAGAAGCAGAATTTGACAAAAAGAAGCTAAAAGTAAAACATTTCAGGCAGACCTAAACCTGGATCCCATTTTCAGTATCACAACAAACCAAAACCCTCAGGATTTGTATAGCTTAACACATGCGTCTTTTTTTAGCTATCAAATTGTCAACCATAACAAAACAGCAACAAACTTTCCACCTGATGTACTGATTGCCATCTCAGTGGATCTCACACCAAGTTGCCACCACCCACAGTAATAAGGACACTAGGAAATTGGTACAGCAAACTTGTAGAACAATGCACTGATGAGATATCAGTGAAAAATACTCAACACCAGCAGACACTGCACAGCAGAAGAAAGGAGGTTCAGGAAAAAAAAACTACAACAAAACAAGTAGAAACACAAAAAAACCCTAATGTCCTGTCTTGTTTTCTTGTACAGTGATACAGGAGGATAGGTCACTCATTCATTGACACTCTTCCTATGTGGTGACTTTTACCTCTATAACTCTAGTAAAAGTACTTTATGGGGAGAGGGGCTGTCACAAATGGGGGCTCCAAGGCTCAGCAATTTTCTTAACCCCACACAGCCACTCAGAGAGAGAACCTACACAAGAACCCAGCTCAGCCAATTCCCAGTCTGGTCCCTCATCAATGGACCTACTATCTACGCAATGTAGTTTTTAACATCTTATATGAAAGACCCATACATATTAAGACACATGGCACTCAATTTATTTACCTCAGAAAGGTGAAGAGATTCAAAAATTCTGACTAGTGAGTAATTTGTGCCAAAGTAAGGAAATAAATGTGAGCTTTTTTTCCTTCTAGGTTATCTTGTTATTTTTACTGACAGCATGCACAGTTACTGACGGAAGAAAACTTGAATGTGACTCTGCAAAATACTGAAAAACATTTGAAGACACTGCTCTCGTGAGCTGAATTGTAAAAGAAGCCATATCTAACACAAAGTATATATATTTACTAAATCATTGCTTATGTCTTGCAGATTGGGTGAGTTCTTTCTTTACTTCACCACTTCATTGTAAAGGCATCAGACTTGCAGAGAAACTTATGACAGGTTTTCCTTTGTGCCGATTGAGAAAGCAAATGGGGGACAGTGCTACTGGTCTCTCTCTTGTGAATAAGGCGGGCAGGGGTGTGTGAGTACCCATGGGGGGAAGGAACCCTCTCCCCTCTGGGACTCCAAAAGCTGGGAGAAACAGAGGTTTCTCTGTCTCTACTTCGGCTGTGACCATCCTTGCACACAACCCTGCTATCCCAATAGGAGTAAAAGCTGACCTGGAAGACAGAGTAGGCAATCTATGGGTCTCTGCTCCTCTGCTATTTCTTCTATTTTTCACTCTCTCCTTTGGGATGTTTTCATAAGATCTATTATCTTTCAGCATAAGTGAAACTCCTCTCTCACAAGAGAACAACATGTGAACATAGGTACACCCCCAACAATCCTCTTATTTTAAAAGAATGGCCCCATCACGTGTAAGATCTAGTTGCCAAATTCATAGCAGTGAACCAGAAAAGGCTTGTGAACTCTTGGTTTTATGTAGGTGTTTGATTTTAATCTACAAGTAATGGGCATAGGATGCTTAAGAATGCCTGCACAGGCTCAAATTTTTGTTTAACTAGTACACACAGAAAAAAGAAGAGTAAAGAGCATTTTCAAACTTATTTCCAAGGTTAACATTTCCAAGCTGCTGCAATTTACTATCAGCTGTGGGTGGCTTTAAGAACAGGCTGATACCCTAATGTTATTAGAAGCATAGGTATGTCAACTGAACCGGTTACTTGCTTTTTGTACTTCCCTTTTATTTCTCTGATTTTTCAACTGTTTTAATCTCTTTTTTTATTCCTTTCTCTCTTTATTTTTCTCTAACTTTCTTTCCTTTGAATACCTTGTTAATCCAAGACCATTCCTTATCTATTTCTCCCTCTTTTCTGGGCACTTGCTGTGACCTCTTACTGCACATTTCAGAACACAGAAGAAATCTATAGCATGCCCAGACCAGGAAGTTTGGGATATGCAGGTTGTCCATCATGCAATTGTATCCTTCGGAATCACTGACTGCCAAAGAAGAGCAGCCTTCAGCAGACAGTACAGTTAACAGCACATTGAATACACAGACGCCATACCCATTTCCAAAGCTTGGATGTAGACCATCCATCAAATGTTATTGATGCAAATATTGATAGAGGTCGACAGTAATTTGCCAGTAGTTCTGGCACTGCATAATTTGAGTTGACTGTACACAACTCTGAAAACTATTGGAAACAGAAACATATATATACATTACAGGTTTAAAGCAAAGCCAACAGTTTATGAGGGAATGCTCTGCATTAAGGAGCTTTCAGAGATATTAAGGAAAGGCTTTTGTCTCAAGTTTCTAGGGAGAAGCTAGGGATATTTTTTTATTGAAGTTGTTTTCTATAAATCTTGTATGCTATATCTCCAAAAATCTCAAATGACCATGAACTTCTAAAGCTTTCAATCAAGGCAGAAATGGGGAAAGAGACAAAAAACACGTACCCACAGCCATGCACACACTTTGGGAAATGCATATAGAGCACAAGCCATAGCACTAAAAAATCCATACCAGATCAGCTCATCTAATGTCAATGAAACTAAAGCACATCAAGATTTATTATTTGATTAAAAGCACTCAGGAAGCAAACGCTTGTATCTAATACTACATTTCTCAATTACTGTGATATATTTGATATTTATAAAAATGAAATAATTCTACATACAGGGAGAACAGAGGTAAGTATAGGCTAATATAATACCGGCTGTTGATTCTGATTGACAGCTGTGAAGTAAGGCTGCATATGGCGGTTGAAGTTTAAAAGGATTTTAAAATTAGAAGTAGCGTTTCTGAGCCTAGCGCTGAAAAATCCTGACATTTGCAGTGCTGGGAGCAGGCTGTGAGAGGGATTTCTATCCTGGTTTCCCACCCAGAAGAATATATTTACTGTTCAAACAGTTTGAGGCAGGCACCCATGGAAATCAACGGGAACTCTGCCATTGGTTTTAATGGGAGCAGAATCTGTCCCTATGTGTAAATACGCAGCAATATTTTTTTTCCTCTGACTGTTAAAAACCACCATCACAACTGGATGGAACCTGGTTTTAAACACTCAGACATGGGGCCTCTTTACCGCAGGAGTCTCCAACGATGTCCATCCTTAACACCACACCAGCTGCCAGCTGAAGGCTCTGAAATGCTGATTTTAATCAAAATCTTTCCTTTCAAATCTAGCTTACAGTTTACTCATAGCGCAAAAGTGCTTCTCAGCACTGGAATTTTCAGGATGCGATGCTGAGCCAAATACTGCAGGCACAGCTTGCTCCTATGACAGCAATCTTATGGCCCACCTTGGAGGCTGTAATAGGGCTACTGTACTCAGTCTCCCACCCTTGGTGAAGCCCACTAATAACATCTGTTTTATAGCATTCACTCCTGCAACCTGCTAGTTCCTTGGCTCTCCTGCTGTCACAGAGAGGATGTGCTTTACTATGCTGCAGGTCTGGTGGAAAGTTGTCAGACTTCAAGCCAAACGTAAAAGCAGCCAGTGCTGAATAAATGACTTGAAGTGCTTTCTCCAGGGACCCCTTCCAGGTCCCAGATAGGCAGATTTGGCCAGTGTTTGTAGACAGTCTTGCTCAGAGGCAAATTAAAAATAAAAATACAGACACCGTTTGAAAAACATTGAAAGCTAGACTCAAACATCCACCATGTATTAAGACATTCTTATATAAAAATAACCACAAGGTTGCAAATTCATACTTTCCTACTTGGTGAGACCAACTGCAACCAGGAATAAACCTGGAAATGTGTGGGGCAGACTGCGGCACTGCCTTCAGAGAAAGCATAAAACTGAAGGTGGAAAGCTGGAGTGAAAAAAACAAGACACTGTGAACCGGGCAATTGAATCGAACAGTGGGTGGCACATAGGGTAGGACCCTCTCCTGTACCAGTGCTGCCCATGGGATCTGCCCCATTCTAGCAGATGGAAACAAAGCAGGACGCTCACCAACTAAACATCCAAGCTTTAACTGGGCATGGTATAATCAATACCTGACTCACAAACACAAACTAAGCACACTCCGCACTTACTGCACTGGCTCTGATGTGACTGAAGCCACTGCTGCAGTTCAGGAACCTGGATACCAGCCCTCAGCACCTTAACAGCAGCAAAGCCATCCTGCTTCTGCTGTGTGGGGCTGAGAAATGGGAAAGGAAGGTTTGCCAGCAGACTGGCAGGATCCTGAGACTAGGGTCAGAAGCAGACGAAAGGGAGGGCTTCTCTGCACAGTCTGAACCGATGGACAAAGATTTCCAATTGCCATGTGGTTTGACAGAAGAGACCAATGCTTTTTGTTCCAGTAGAAAGCCACTAGCAAATGCCAACTCTATGACTTCATTATTGGTTTTCTGTACATCCAGAGTACTAAGAAAGCACACACTTCATCTGGAAGGCTTGGCTGAATGAACTGCTGTGCTGACACGAGTGAGGGGACAGGGCACCACAGATGAGTACAGAAAAGTTGTAAGGTGAGAAAAGTGGAAAGGTAAAAAACCTCAAGCCAGTTTTGCTGTCAGACTTTATCTCAGAGACCTGTAACCAAAGACAAAACTAGCTGGCCATCTTTCAAATCATCAGCCCCTTCACGTGCCCCTTTTTCTTGGCAATTATTTTTTTAAGATTCTCTGACCAGGTTTACAGTGTGGCAATGTAAGTGATTTATCAGCACAACCAAGCAGGTAATGTGTGGTGGTAAAGAGGCAGGAACGTGCAGTGAGGGCTGTAAGCCAGGAATGACACCAAAATTTTGATAGTCAGACCACAGGCTGTGGTTGCACACACACAGTTTTGGCAGCAACCCTGGTTTCTGCAGACCACACTCTTAAGAACCCAGTCATGCCCCAACCTCACACCCGTTCTTGTGCTGGCAGCCCAGAACTTTCTGAATCTGAGCTGACTCATGATGCTGTGAAAATGGTGGCAGTCAGGAATGGCTTCAAAGCAACCATGCAATCCTTACTGCAGAAGCATGCTTATAGGTATCACTTTCCACAACACAGTAAGCTTAGCATGTATATCTGTGAACCTATTTCTGCTCTCCTTCACCAGTCATCCTGCCCTATAGCAGGATCATATATCACAAGTTATCTCGCTTCTCATAAGCCCTGTTATTATTGCAGATCTTTAGAGATCCATGAATTGATAATTTTGCCTCTTCATGTTACTCCTCTTACTATATGGGACAGCCAGAATCATTATGAAACCTTTCAGGGCTCCCATAAGTGCCACTTACGACAGTACCACTGCCTTGATGCTGACTGTGGTTTGGGTATCGCGTGGCCATCAGCTTATCATTGTGAATCCATGCCACAGGCACAATGGAAACAGAACATTGTGCCAGTCAGCACTCTATCAGCAACATCATCTGATTCTTCTTGCACAGCTTACTCTCTATGTGATCCCAGTCATGGTGATCACTTTCAACTACATATGGGTACTTCTTTTCCTGCACAAAAGTCCCATGATTTCCTTGCTGAGTTATAGAAACACCCAAAGTGCCTCTTTAATGAAGTTGCTGCTACCTTCTCAATGTACTAAAGCTATATGTATCCACTAAGAATCTACTATGATGATGACACTTGGGATACCTTTCATTTTGTCTGCACTGTTCTTCAATATTTTGATTTGCTCATCAATCTTTGTTTTTTATGTGCTACTGTCCCAGTGATACAGAAGCAGCAAAACAAAGACAAGTTTATGCTTCCATTAAAACAAAGCCCATCCTTACATCCGCATCTTAACAGAATCTCTCTAAAGCATTTAGTAGCTCAAGGCTAAAATCTAAAATAGGTTATTGCAGGATGTACTGTTTGTACAGTTATCATAAATGCTCTTGTATTATCTGGATTTGGGAACAATTTGAAATGTGTTAAAAATGTTAATGACCTAAAAACAATCATCCCCTAAGGAGTAAAGAGAAGATCAGAATTTGGGGCACGTTTCCAAATTGACATCTAACACTGTCCTCAGCCAACTCAAATCCCCCTGTGAGATGTTACTTGCCTGCTTTAAAGTCTGCTTATGCACCAGAAGTTAAATTCTGTCAAACAACATCGCAGCTTCACTACAATGTAGTGGTGGCAGGAGATGATGTTTGCAGCAACTTACTTTAATTATGGTCATGAGACAACTGTGAAAACATGAGTTAGGAGACAAAAGGAAGAAATAGCCTGGAATTAACCACATTCTCCAGCTGTTAAGCACTACAGAGTTTTCTAGGGTAGGCGAGCCCTTTGAGCTGTTTAAAAGCCCAAATTTCTACTTTAAAAAATGACATCAATCTTGTTTTCTTTATATTTATTAGGCATTGACAGTGCTCTTCATACTGTATCTGAGTGTTTTTGTCAGTGGGTAAGTTAAGAGCAAATTTCTGTAACCATCAGGGAAAAACATGGAAAGAAATAATCCCTTTCAAAATTGAAGCAAGAAAGTGAATATATTTTTCCTGTGCTGCCCCAGTTAACCACACACTGTTACCAGACGTCAAATAGTTAGTCAAAGTGGTGGGATTTTTCTCTTTATTTAAAGATTTTCTAAATTTAAAAAAAAAAAAAAAGCAAAGCTTCTCAGGCCCTTTAATGCAGAAAAGAGACAGAAGATGCAAGGAGAATTTAACGTGCTCATTCATGGACAAATTGCTTTAAAAGGTTACACACCAAAGTCCTTTCTTCAAGAAACTGATAGAACCTTGTGTCAGTTCTGGAATACTGTTATTATTGAAAAGAGCTGCCAATGTTTACTATTTCACATCCAATTTGTTGTCATAAACAGTTCAAAAGAACATGATTAGCTTCACATTAAAGAGACTCCACCAATAAGCCAGTAAGGGAACAGACAGCGCTGGGGGTGCCAGAGCCTGGAGCTTTCTCTTAGCCCCTAGGGAATGCTTTCAAATCATACAGCAGCAGACGGAAGTAGTGCTGGAGGCAAAGGCAGAATAAACTTAAAAGTTAAACAAAGTGTAACCATGCATATGTGTGTTACTATTGTGTCTTACTGGAGTGCTGTTATCACAAGCCTATAATGACATCATGATAAAACCGCAGGCAAATGCATCATGTTTTTGTAAGTGAGCTCTAGTCTCTGGAATATTTTGACTAGAGGGGAAAGCAAAGTTGATCTTCCACAGCTAGTAAGAACTGACCTTCTCTGAATTTCCTTTGAAGACTATCCAGTCCAGCAATAAACACATTTCATGCAATGTGTGTATCTTTAGTTGAGGAAAATCAGAGTCCTACCTTTAAATATAAGAGGTGAAATGGAAGCGTAAGACAGGGAGAACAGACATACAGCTAAACCCAGAATACAGTCACAACATTGCTAACACAAATGCCAAAAATGCCAATAAGATATTGCCCTGAGAACTTGCCTTGAGGCCAGGTCAACAGGCCTCAACATAACCTGTTTAGCAAATTTGCACCTTCTAACCCTTCTGGTGTGCTTTAGTGCAGTTTGGCTCTCTCCTTAAACAGGAAATTATTACTGTTATGGAAAAGCCTAAGAAAAGAGATTTCCATCATGATTAAGAGCTGCATAAACATACAATTAAGCCTCCACTCATTGAAGCTTTTTATTTCATAGAAATAATCTTTTAGCAGAGTCAAAACTATGTATTTATTCTAGATAACAGATGCACTACTATTGCAAAAGCAGGCTGTGCACTTGGTATAACACTTAGTATAGCAACACCTAGCAACATCTCCTCCCAGCCATGGGGAAGTCTACATCTGTGCTGGAATAGGTTAGACAGCTACTTAAATATTTACTAAAGGAAATGTATTGTATGATAAATGTTTATAGAATGCATGGCATGCTTCCCAAAAGCAGTACACTAAAACTGTGGAATAAGTGCATTGGGTTTATCATAGGTGTGTAAATTTTACTTTTTGAAATGTTCTTAAACAATGCAAAGTATGACATTTCTATAACATTTGACAAATGGGAGTTTGTGTCAAAACCACATCTGGAATTGTAAGTTTGGGTGGGGCAGAGTACATGCATCAAGAAGTCATTAAATCCATTTTACCTATGGTGTAGATCCACATAAAATTCGAGATTCTAGAAGTTTTTATACTTCAAATGATAAGATTATTTTGGCTTCCCTATTTTTATGTGTTGGAAGTGCTATGTTTGTAATTAGGTGTTCAAAATCAGCTCGAGTGAGAGGGACTATGTAAAAATGGATCTCTTTTAGATTAAACTTCTCATAAAGTTGAAGGAAAAGTTTTGCAGAGATATCAGTGTAAGAAAGATTTTTGGAGCTGGATGCATGTGTACACAGACTCACACCCATACACAGAGACCAAATGCAACGAAACCACAGCCTTCCTACAGAATCTCACTAGCTGGACAGATGAAGACATCACAGTCCTACACAAACGGTGCCCTGGTGACAAAAAAGCAATGCAGAGCTAGTTGAAACACAGGCAGAAAAGGGAGCTTTCACTCCTAGCTATATTGGGCTGCTTCCACCGAGGCAGATTAATTCCTATCTGAGCCAGCTGAGTAACTTTTCTTCATATCAAAAAACCCTGAACGCTATACAACCTATTTGACCCAGCACAGATTACACTGTTCGCTACCTGGAACAAGCCCACTGCGTAACACTTACATGGTTATAGGAACGGAAATATATCTTTGCTTTCCCCCATCCAGCCACCTGTTACTGCCTTAAAAAACACACTCTGTGGTGCAATTGGTTAAGATTCAGCCTGAGATTTCTGCTGTGGAGACTCTGTACTGGCTCCTTATTCATAAAGATTATCTGCAAACCATGGAGACCTGTGATGGCAAAGCCCGGGAAATGGCTTTTCCGCAGTCACCAAAAAAATACTCTTCAATATTCTACAACCTTGCTAGGTCTTCATAGCAAACTATCAGCTAAATAATGTTCACATTTGTTGGCAATTCTGCGATTCTACCAATCAGTGCCATTACACGAAAACTGGTATTTGTTCTGCAGATTTGAGTTAGAAATTGATTATTCCTTCCAGCAGAACGGCAGTTTTCAGTGAATAATGCAGTAAAGAAAGTGCAGTAAAGAACTGAGTGCTAAATACTCCCTAATTGCTGCTGCTGTCAGAAAGTAACGAAAAGACAGA
The DNA here is from genome assembly GCF_000696875.1 of Nestor notabilis. Lineage (NCBI taxonomy): Eukaryota > Metazoa > Chordata > Aves > Psittaciformes > Psittacidae > Nestor > Nestor notabilis. The sequence goes on along the minus strand of NW_009930218.1, from coordinate 21,684 downwards.
AGTACAAGGCTGCCCCCTCTTCCTAAAATAATCTATTACATGCAAGGAGTTTCCCTGCCACAGAAAACAGAACAGAGGAATTGGGAGAGGAACTGGAAGGATGAAAACAGAAAAGACATCTCTTGGCATTTCTTAAAATAAACTCTAGCTTAAAGGAAGTACAAAAATGGGTGGATAGGTAGACAAACACCTGCACCAAAGCAGTGTGCATCCAAACCCCAAACTTTATATCACTTTGTTGAACAAATACAAGTATCACTTAGTTGTACAGATACAGACCCTTTATTCCTGTTTCTCTGTCTCTTCCTTTGAGTACGCAATCCCTCTCTTGCTTAATGCTTAAGTAAATCAACACTGAGTGGTTTTCCTGCGTCATGCTATTCTCATTTACAGATCACTGTTCAATAGCTCTTAATGGACAGTACAAATACAGTATCTTTTGTAATCTGTTATCTAGAATAAATTGCACAAAAACTGAGGAGATTTGCCTCACTTCCACACTGGAAGTGGGGCAAATGCCTCGCTATTTCTGTCCAGGTAACATGGTTTAAGGGCAGTCTACCCAATTTAATTTGTTCCATTGAGCAAACAGTGCTTTCAAAGTTGCAAAGCATTCAAAAGACAAAGATACAGAAACCTGCTTAGCAAAATATACAGAAACGGCTCAGAGAAATTGAGTATAATCTCCAGATGCCTCATTAGAAACACTTTCAGAAAGCACTTAGGTGCTGAATTTACAAAACAAAAGTCCATTCTCATGTGCCTGAAATTTAATGCCCCAATGCTTAAGGCACTGTAGGCCATTCTGAAAAACCTCTGCCCCTTTTTTCTAAGCCTATGTCTGTGACTGCTGAGTTGCCACTGCTTGTAAATACCTGTGAATACTGCAATTACCAGTGTACTGTGTACCCCAATTCACATTTTCATTGCACCAGAATGTTTTCTTGACCACTACCTTCATTTATTTTTAAAGCACAAGTGCATTTTAATTCTGATAAAAATACAGGTAGATTTTAGTATTACTATACATGGTCCATGCTTGCTACAGTGGGTAAAATACAAATCCCAAACTTGCTGCTTGTGAAGAAAATCTTGAACTTCTGTTAAGACCTCCCACAGAAATCAGGAAAGAATTAATGGGCTGTTGAGTTCCTAATATGTCCCACCCTATGGCACCTGTAGGAAGTAGGTGTTAGACTGGCAGGGAAGAGCTTGGCAGGTCGAGGATCCAGCCATTAATTGTGACTGAGAGGGAAGCCAAGTGAGACTGTTCCCAGTTAAATCCTCCTTTTGGTGAAGAAGACCTGGCACAGAATGAGTGACTTTTCTGGCTGCCAGTGACTTAGTGGTCCCTGATCCCAGGTGGGATGGAAGTATTTGCTTTTTTTATTTATTTTTGACTTCTATTGACCATTGGAGGGGTGAGGAGTCCGCCGAGTGCTGGGCCCAGAAGGGGTGAAAGAGTTTATGTTTCCGTATGTTTATTTTGGACTCCAGGGGCCACAGAGAGAGTGGAACTTTTTATGCAATGCAGCTGGCAAAAGAAGATCTGATTTGAAAGTGTTGGAAGGTAGATAGCTCAAACAAAAATCCATAAGGAAACAATGTCAGAGTTACTATTACATTATATTCCTTGGAATGGGGATATTCTAATGGGCATTATGGCCACAATGTTTAACAGCAATCACTCCTCAAAAGCACAAACAGTCTTTACAACTAGTCTTGAACAACTGGTTCAGCCCACTCTGACCAACCGCCCTAATGAAACCACGGTGCCAGTAAAGCCCATGCCCTGTGAACAGGATGATGGACAGAGAGACATTGTTGTTTCGTGAGCTGTTTTGCAAATACGAAGAGGACACAGTATTAACAAGATCCATTTGAATACTCTAGTAGCTGAAACATTCAGAGAAAAAACAAAGGAATTAATACATATGAAATGCAGACTGAACACCCTTATTTGGGAGTGTCATATGTAGACATCTTGGAGTAAATATTTTATTTCCTAAAAAAAACCCCAGTTTGATTATCCCAAATAAAACCTGACAAATTTTTTTGACTTAAGCAAGTAACAAAAAACTATTTACATATACAAACTGAAGAGAGAAGGGACTATGTTTACTGGGAAATTTGCCAAGACATAAGAGATTTTCGTTCAAGTCCATCCTCTTCCTCAAGGATTTCAACTCACTACTTGGAACACACCCTTATCTTTCCTATAAAGGTGTAGCCCTGAGGTGGTTTGCTCTTAAACAGTTCCTGGAGCTGCTTCACCTTGCATGGAGTAACAGCCAAAGTTCCAATCCTTGTGCAAATAAATCTTTTGTATTTGTATAATTGACAATATAAAACAGGAATGAGGCCTGTCTGTTCCACATGACCATATTCTGCATTTTGTTGGGTATGGCATTATTATAGAGTGTGAGAGAAGGATCCACATAAATGCAAAGACCTTTTTTTTTTTTTTCCTGAGGGGATATTGTGGAAACAAAGAAACAAAAAACCAAAATCTGATAGCACCATGATCTAAAGTAAAATACTTCAACCTCCCATACCACATTACTTGGTATGAGAACACGTAGATTAAAACACGCAACTGTGCTTTGCTGTTCAGTCATGAAGTATCAGCAACAGCGTAATTGCAGAGATATTCACCTTCTCCCCAGACATTGTTAGGAAAACATCATTCTCCTGACTAGTTTAGAGCTAGTAATTTGAAAGACTTGTGTTAACAGAGATGAACAACTTCACATTGAAATTGAACACAAAAAACCACAGACGGAGCATATCAGAGTTCGTACTATAACTTCCATCTTTAGACTATGCTTCTCCTTTCATCAGCCAATTGCACAGTTACCATGTCTTCAGATTCTTTCAGAATTATCTAATTCACTGAAATATGTGCCTAATTCAAAGCTGGTTCTTTTTATTAACATCAAAAAGCTTTGGATCAGGCTCTATTAAAAAAACCCAAGTCTTTCTACAAGCCTATTGTGCATTTGCTATTAGGTACACAATAGAGCTTCTGTGATTCCTCTCCCTGCCTCACCTATCATTATACATGTTAGCAGATAACATGTCATTAAAAAGTCATAAATGTCAATCAGAGAGTCATCCAGAAAAGCTGAAGGAAGGTTTCTTGGTATGCCAAATAGTAGTTCTGATAAGGGTTCACCTGCCCAAGCAGTGCATTCCTACCTCACCACTAATATTTTCTTCTAAATGTACGATGCCTTGCCTCAAATTATTGTGGTTGAAGGGGTTTGAGTTGCAGAGAGAGAGATGGGAAGAGGGAAAAAGGAGCTGTTATTTTAAAACCATTTAAAACTTCTTCTGCCTACTTCTGCATTTAAAAATTGCTTATGCCTAGAGGTTAGAAAATGACTGTTCCTAAGCATCTGTTTTCTGACTTTATCCCCACCCCTACCACCCAAAATTATGTTTTTATGGGCTTCAGAGAAGTTATCATCAATTGATAATTTACAACTGCAGAATACACATTCTCAAATTACACAGCTCTGGTCTTCATGGTAAACCAACGCCCTACCTGTAAAAGAGTAAAATTTCCCTTACAACCAACTAAAAAAGGCAATACAATGTGATGCCAGACAGATACATATATAATATCCCTAGCAGAAAAAGAAAATGCTATTAGCAATATCCAAATATGAAAACAGAGCCCTTCTACCATCACCTCCCAAAACCACTGCTCAGTTACTCGTTTTATAACCTCAGTGAATAGCATAAATCTCAGTTCCAGAGGAAACTAAGTAACACCACTTTTTATATTTCAAACGTTGCACAGCTGAAGTTGCATCCTCGAAGAGCTACAGATTTCCCTACCTTTATATTGTGTAAGTGCCTTGTATTGTGAATACTAAATACAAGAAAGTACTCAAAATTTAACAGAATCATTTTTCAAAGCATGACTAACAAAAGCAAATGAGAAAGTTTAGCAGATAAGTCATTTTGAAGACGCAAGAACTTAAAATCAGGAAGATTCCTGGAAAGAGGATTTTAGGTTTTTCTAACTATAGAAGGTGAATTGAGAAGAAAGATATCTTTCCTTGGAAAACATTATCTCAGAAAAAAAATAGCCTTACAGAAGACATGGATGGATTTGTGTACCCTTGGACAAGTCGATGGGGCATCACAAAGGGAAGGAATGGGAAGATTAAAACCTACATTACAGTTAATGTTAATTGTGAACTGCAATATTCCCAGACATTTACTACAGTAGGGGTCTTTATCACTTTACTTGCACTTGTTTACAGGAATCGTGAATGAGAAGGGTTGGGTATAACTCCAAAAGAGACAAGCAGCTTCTGGCACAGAGGAGGTTGACACTTTTATCAGAAATCTGAATGCTGAAGTGATTCGTGGACACACAGTGTCTCATAAGCCAAAGTTGAGCTACTGTATATGGCAGAAGCAGTGCGTTAAAGGTTTGCCCTGGGAAAGGAATTTGGAACTTGCAGTACAACATAAGCTATTATAAGATCAGTTAGCCTCATTCAAGAGTGGGGTCCACATAGAGGATATTGTCATGAGGGCAAATGCAAGGCAACATTAGAACAGTGTGTTGGCATTAAAAATGACAGAGCTGTGCTGGGTAAAATCTTCAAAAGCAAAAGACAATGAGTCAGAGTAAACTTATTTCTGTAAATTATTTATAAAGGGTGTCTTATCACAAGGCACGCACTTAAACACATCTGGAAAGTATCAGAGAGTGGAAAATCAACAACAGATCAAATAATCATAAATTTCAGCTGAAAAATGGGGTGAGGGAAGGAGGACTCAGAAAGTTTGTGTTCACTGCTGAATAATGGTGTAAAGTACCAACAAACGGGAAATAGCTTTGCTCAGGTGCTGAACATCTTTCTCTCCTACTGAAGCATATATGAGCTGAAAATGTGCAGCACATCATATAATTGGATACTGTAAAACTGCACATGGTCTAATCTGTCTCCCATTAGAAAAATACAGTAATTGCAGTGATTCCTTTTCTCTTATATGAGACAGTTTGTGTTTCAGAAACAAAACATTTCACTCTTTTAGTAACAATAAAAAAAACCCCAAAACTTACTTTAGAAAACACCGATATTCATAGGACACAACAACATACTTTTACTGGTAATGACAATGCTTTAAGAAAAAAAATCTATATACCATATGTAACTGGGATAGCAATTTTAAAGCCGTGAATGCATGGTCCCTGTTAGTTCACAAAATTCAGACTCCTTTTCCAAACTCCACTCTCGTTTGGGGAAAAAAACGCGAGAGATTACACTAAAATAAGCTCGAAGTTGATCAGACAGAAAACACACTCCCAGAATGTTTGTTAATATTGTAGAGGAAGACGTTTAAACTGCCTGAACAGCATTTGCTCTGGTTCCTAAGACTTACTGTGGGGATCGGGAGCCACCCTTTGGTCATTATTGTAAATGCAAAATCAATACGATGTACCACAGATGCTGACGGTTTCTGCCCTCTGAGGAGGATTTTTGGTAACCACCTATGAATTCATAGGTCATACTGACAGATACTCCAAGATCGTCGCTAGCTTAACACCATTTACAATATGTATCTTACCTTACAGGGACGATAGGGATGAGCAATCTCTGCTTGTGTGTAATCTCTAGGGCTTTGAGCATTTTATGCGCTAAATGTTGTCATCACACTCAGTGCCTTCCGTTCTCTATCACATTAATGATGCAGATCAATTTCCACAGAGTGTCTGTAGCATCACTGCTCACTTAAATAAGGATTAAAGGAAACAAAACATCTGTAGATTCATAGAATTCTCTTCAAGAGCACCATACTGAATAAATTAAAAGGTTCAACCTGAGTTATAAAATAACTTTTTCATCATGGTGATTGATGATTGCAGATCAGCGTGAAAAGCAGACTAACAAATAGAAAAGACCAAGAAATTGCTACCATACAACTACAGCAAAACAGGCTGGACACTGATACAGAAAGGCAGGATCCTCAAAGAATGGAAAACACAGATATTAAATCCAAGGAAGGTCAACTGACAGGGCAGAAAGGGAAATCTATGGAAACTGGCCAGGGAGATTAATGTTAAGCCCCACACAACTCTTACTTCACATTGAAAACCACAAACCATTCCCAGAAAGGAAGAAACTATTATGCTCTCTCTTAGCCTTGATGTGAGCAACCTTCTTAAATGCTTCTCTATTTTATGAGAAAGGACTAAGTTCCCAGAGTTTTCCATTTACTCCTCCCTCAGGACTTTGGAGGCTGTTATTCTTTCTTTTGACTTGGGATCATCCTCTACCATAGTCAGCTTTTGCTGGTCAGTATCAAGTGGAATCAGTCCATGAGACAGAAAATGAATAGTGCATATGTAAGCACTGGATAACTCAGACAAAGCAGGAAGGCAGCAGTTTTGAACTTAGATCCAAATGAGTCTGGATACAGACATGAGCACACAAAGACTTATAAACTTAGATGAAGTAGAAACAGCCATCAGTTCAAATTAAAGGTAATTAAGCAGGGACCACAATGAGATACTAGCTGCCTTCTATCCTGCCATTTGTCATGAAGCAGTTGGAATAACCAAGTAAACAGTTACAACTGTGAGAATACATGTACTTCTCCACACGCTCAAGACATACTGCAAACACTACACTACTACACGAGACAAACCACATAAGACGAACATTCCTACTTACATGTTACATTTGGAGATGAAGATGCCAAGAAGGTGCAGTGATCTCTCCAAGCCCACAGAAACACCACCAGGACAGCACAGGAATTTCCAGCTGATTATAGACTACAAGGCCCCTTCGTCTATGCTTATAACACTGTCATTCAAAACAAGCTTATTTGTCCTTAAGTTAAGGACCTTTTTCCTCCCATCACCAAAGGAAAGAGAGCACACTGAATCACTGAACAACAGTTCCATTGGCTAAAAAACCAGCTTTTTAATTATTCTGTTAGTGGCTCTCGAACAGTTTTTCTTTCTCCAAACGCCAGAAGCTGCCCCACAGTAACTTATGTGAAATATTAAAGTCATAGAAAGAAAATAAAAAGGGCATAAGACATTCATTATAGTGTTTGGGTTCCTTCCTGAGGTATGGGGGCCACCCACATGGTATACTTTTCTTTTATGTAATGAAATTTGTTTAAAAAAATATATATTTATTTCAGACTGTAGTAATACAGTCCTTTAGGTTATTACAGTCTAATGCTACCACTAAATTCAACACCAGTTTTGATTCATGATTATAGTACCATTAGATGTCAGTATACGAGGAATTTGCACCGTGGATTGACAAAAGGGTCTGACTGTATTCATGGTCTAAGCCATCTTTCTCTTATACATTTGAATAGGTTGTCCACATTTTCACTAATCACTGGAAGCTGAAAACAACATGTACGTAAACCCAGTGAGGAAAGGTCTCTTGTGAAAAAGAGTAATCACAGCTAAAAGATGATGTCATAGCTTTGGGAATTATAACTGTCCTAAGAAATGAATGGGTTTGAAAGGACTTGATCAGATACATCACACTGCAACTCTTGGAGTGATGGGTTTTCACAGTTAATTTCCTAGGCAAGAGAATATTGCAACCCAGATGTGACTTCCTCCACCACTATCAATCTAAGTTGACTTACACGTGACTGTAAGGTCTTGAATTTGGAACTCAAACAAATTGAAGGAAAGCAAGTAATGTAACGTGACTGAAATAAATTATCACCTGACAATGACACACTGCTGCTTTCAGAAGTGTTCATATTTCTTCACTGCAGAAGAGCCATTGTTTAACGTGATACTGCTGTCAAAACACAGGAGCTGCTCAACCTTTGTGTTTTCAAAGGAATAAAGACTAACACAGACATGGACTTAACTAATGAAACTCATGCATACAGCGGAATTGGTAGGCACTAGTTTGGGCTGAAGCATAACACACTCCACCAGGCTTCAAAAATTCCACACAAAAGGTGAACTCTGGACATCCAAAATACCTTGCTTCATGTCTACTTGTATCCTAAAAGCATTCAAATTCAAAGTCCTCATTCTGGATGAGCTTCCTGGGATTTTCTGTTTGGGTTGCTATGCATGATAGGAAGCACTGAATGTGGGAGCGGCAATGGACAAGGTAATTCAAGTCTGATAGCTCTTCTAAGTCAGCAATGATTTAATTCAAAACCATGGAAAAGCAGGGAGTTAAAAGGACTTTGAGGAACCATTGCTGCTGCCTCCTCTGTACAGCAGGCACCTATCTTCAAAACAAGATTCAGATTCCTGAATTCCAATGAAGAAAGAAAACAGACATCTCCACATATTAGGAACCTGGTCAGGTGTATTAAATCTCTTGCCTTCTCATGTGGAGAAACAGTTGGTGCATAACCAGCGTCCCTGCAATGTGTTCAGCACATGTCTAACCTGGTTATCTCCTCCCTAAAGGTAGCCACAGTGAAACCTTCCCATGGTGACTAAGACCACCTCCTTTTCTTGTCATGAGGACACAAATTCTGTACCTGGGCAGGTGCCTCCAGAAGGTGCTTATGAACTTGTCAGCTACAAGAAGAAAAAGGGCCAATCTATGACTATAATTCTCTCAGGCAATATGCAGGAACTGAGAGAAGCTCACAGTTTCTATGCCTGAATCTCCACAAAGGAATATTCACGGTGACTATCTTACAGTGTTCTTTATAGAGACTAATAACTTTGGGTGGCAAACTTGGAGTAATCTCTATCAAGCTCCTGATAACACAAGAAAGAGCCAACAGTCATGTTCACCTGCTATGGGTGGTGTTTGCAGAAAGTCATTTACATGAATTAGCCCTTCTACACCACGTGATAGATGTCCTGGATGACAGTTATCAAGCAGGATGTGCCTTGTGCAGAATCACCACTGCACGTGCTCACACATATTCTCCTAGCATATAGCTTGTTGCAAACTATAATTTGATCTTTAACACACAGTACTATAAAATATGAGGTAACTAAAACTTAAAACCCTTCTGAAGATGAGCAAACTTCTTCATTTGAATAAATGCTGCCAGCTTCCGGTATCCAACCAGCAATCATAAGCCTCCAGGCAATTCCTCCCAGTCCCTGGTAAACTATTTCATTACAAATAACTCAGATGAAGTTCTTACTTCTTGATGACACCCCAACTGCCACCACCTTTGAGAATCTCACTTGCCAGCAGAGAAGAAAGATGTCACAGAATAAATAATTTTAAACATTTTGCATTTGACAGAACGTAGTTTGAGCAAAAACTCTATTTTTAAAAGAAATCATTCCCTTCGTGATTTTTATTATATTTATTGAATTATTTCCATTTTTATCATGTATACTTCTTGCTCATCTTCTACACTGCTTATTAAGATGGAGAATAAAACTAGACTGATCAATTTTGCCTTTGGAATTCCTTTATCAGTTATCCACACAGTAATTTCATGTTTAAATTGCAAACAATACCTGGTGAAATTTCAATCCAAGACAATAAAATTTTTTAACTGAAATCTTAAAACCTTTTCTGGAAGTAGTTATCTTAATATTGAATTTTGCAGCTTTTTTAAGCAGACTCTATTTTATGTCTATGTTATGCAACCATATTACATTCTGAAAACAGAGTTACCTAGAGGGAGCAGTATTTCTTTCAAGAATGATTAATAAGCTGAAAAGAAAAACCCGATGCTGTTACACTTCTTGAACATCAGGCAAATACATAGAACAGATCAGCATGTTTTGTCCAAAGGCTGGAAAGCGTCTTAGTGTCTCCCAACTGTCCGTAAATATATTATACTTTAGAAAAACACGGTGCTCCAAGCTTGTAGATAGAGTAATATCCCTACTCAGTATATAGACTCCATCATTGTGGAGAGTGCAAGTCAAATTAAGACCCGATTTTGATGTGTTCTCTTTGAGGTAGAGCCATTCTTTAGTAGCAATGTTGTAAGACTGCACAGTTAACACGTCCTCACTTTGGCTGGATTTTTGGTTTGGTCCAAGTTCATGAATACAACCCCCTACCAGATATATAGTTTCTTCAACAGAGAGCATCTGTTGTTTGCGAACATGGACATCACAAAGTTCAAAGTTGGTCCAGGAATCAGAAGAGGGACAGTACTGCAAAATGTTCATATTTCTATCTGAAACAGAGGAAAGACATTTACAAATAAATAAATATTACAGAAGGTTCTCATGGAGAAGGATTCTTCCTCCCTACAAACTGTATCAGCCATTATTACAGATTGCTAATGTATTACAGTGCAAAAGCTTAGTAGAGCAGGGAAGAAATACTGATTATTAAGAACTGCAACTCTTTGCCCTTGACAATAAGATTTGGATGTTCCGTCCCTTTGCAGAGGGAAAACTTAAGCTACTTTTGGCACATTACATGATGTGAATGGTCTGAGGATGCAGATTTTAGCAGAATAATCCCTACCTTTTAACTTATGCTTTTAATTTCATCTCCAATTCATATGTTAGCATTTTTTATGAAAAGAGAAATGGAGCAATAGTCTGCTCTCCAACAGTGATCACAGATGAGTCAAATTATCACAAAGACAGCATGCTTCTTTAATGGCTGTCAAGTACTGATTTATCATCCAAGCTTAACTTTGATACTTTGCATTTCATTCCATAAACCAAAGTTTTATGGAATAAATTCATAAAGCTAGTTACATTTCAGCAAGTGGCATGGATGAGTGAAGGGCACATGTTCAGTACCTTACGAAGAAAGAAACCACATGTCGAAATAATTTAAGAACCAGGAACTCTGCCTTCCAGCATCAGACAGAAGCACAGAAAAAAGCTGAAGCTGTATCTATACTTCAGTTACAACCTGGTGGATCCATGTGTTTGCAATGCTGTTATTCTATGAAACAGTTACAATACCACCCTGATTTATGGTGCAGTGGAGACCTTGGATGTGTCCGCAGCTTCACTAAATTAACACAGAACGCACAGGACTTGTTAGCTAGTAAATTCAGTTTCAGTCTCTGGAGACCTGAGCTTAAATCCAACCTCAAGTGACAAACGGCAACAGGTTTGCAGACTCCAGCCTTGTCTTTTAATAAAATCTGCTCCATATCACAAGTCTATCCTGCATGACGATCTCCAGATGAGCTCCCAAGTGGAACAGCAGACAGTGACATACTGGTAAGTTATGTAAGGGCACCAATATAAACAGCCATAAATATAACAGGATTGTCATGAATGAAGTGCATTAGCAGAATGATTAGGGAGGCGCTGATATAGCATTTGCTTGCACTCTGACCATTTTAGTAATTGTTTATTGCTTTACTTTGTCTTCTTGAAAACCTAATTCACTTTACATATGGGAAAACAAGAGGGGAAAAATACTCATGGCAATGCTCTATGAAATTGCTGATCAAAGCTCTACATATAGATGATCTTTATCTACAAACAATGTATCATTCTGTGACTCACTGCAGGGGGTGAAATCCCAATTAACTTTCTATGTCTGTCTACAGCAGTAATGTTCCCAAGTAAAAAGTGTTATCACCTGTGAGGACCCACAGGAAACGGAAGCCTATTACAACACAGCCCTCATTTGCTCAGCCCAGAGCCTCGATCTCTTATATCCACTCAAACAACCAACCAATACAAAACATGAACATTATAGTGCCTGACACCAAGTTTGTATTAGGATTTAGGTTCACAAGTGAGCTGAAAACTGGAAGGAGGGTCTTTATTCAAAAAGTGCCATTTTAATTTACAGTGCATATTTCCAGATCCTACCATCTTTTCGAAAGCGCAGTGTCAGGAGAAAACTCTACAATTATCAAAAAAATAGCCTACAAAACCTACCAAAACTGAGGTGTATGCAGAAATACTAAAAATAAAATAAAACTTCACATATTGTTTCATGTGCTTCATGTACTGCATGTAGTGAAATAGCACATGAACCTCAGCGTCTCTTATAGTTAAGCCTTAACACTCTCTGACATCTGCATAACTTGGAAGCTGAATCACCAGTGTAATTGCAGCAATTCTGGTTTCTAAGTCTGATAGCTGTCCTAAGGCAGTGTCACACAAAAACTGACTCTAGACCCTTGTTCAGGAAAGCATCCTAATAAGGATATAAATATTAATATTAATATAAATATATAACAAGCACAGGTGTTTGTTGCCCTGACTGGTGTTGGATTTAAACATAAGTCTAAATGTGCTAGTTATCCATGCTCACAACTTTATACTGTTTTACTATCCTGTTTCCATTAAAGCAGCTTTTAGGAAAAGACCTAGGAAAATACCTAAGAAAAGACAAGAGGCCTAAAGGTCAGTGGCAATCCATAAGGTGTGGAAGAAGGAAGAGGTAATTCACTATCCTTCTTCAGTTGAAACCACATGTATGAAGTATTGCATGAGGAACTTGACACGGGGCAGCAATCCTGATTACAAATGCTGTTAATAAATTTTAATGGAATAGGATTTGCACCAGCAACATGCTGATCTTCCTATCCATGACACCAGCAGCAGGCAGCCTGAAAAAAGAACAGCACAAGCACCAGAAAAAGAACTTGCAAAGTGCAGACGACATAGGAGAAAAGCTGGTACTCCCATAATCTTGTAGTACTATTAACCAAATCATAGCTTTTACTTCTTCTTTCTCTAGATAAAAATGACAAAACCTAACTCTAGTCTCTAATGACAAGTCTTGTCATTACCCCATTTCAGTCCCTTCTCTTTGTTCTCTGCTCCCTTATCTGAAATGATGCTTTCCCTCATTTGACTTTTCAGCACAGCAAGTGTTGCATGCCAAACATCTTTCAGTCCTAGTGTCAGACATCAGGGAGCACCATGAACCTAAACAGGTTCTCTAGTGGAGATAAAGAGGACTGGGACTGCAGAGCACAACACAGCATGGCCTTCCAGATGGACACAGGCACACCGATATTTTTTGTTTTCCTCAGTGAAGCCACCACATTCTAGGTTAGAAATGACCAGGCAAAATGCTTTTGAAGGTTATCATTACCACAAGGACCATAGGGGTGGAAGTGTGTCTTTTATAAACATTTTAATAGAGCTAAAATCTGCTCAGACACTAGATGGGACAGCTTGTTCTAATGTCAGCTCAGCTTTGCTTGCAGTACTCTCTGTAAACGCTGATCTCTCTTCTAATTTTATTTTCCACTTGAAAAAAAAACAACTACTGTGATCAAATGAGTGGGCAAAGGCCTAGAGATGGGAATTAAAAATTAGGAAATCTGTTAAATACTGAACATTTGACATGAAAAAAAAACCTTCTTGTAAAACTCTGAGAAAATTGTATTCCTCCCAAAGAAAGGCACTATGTGCTTAAAGAATCAACAAATGGAAGCTCTTTTTAAGATGCTTGGTTTTCAACTGGATAAAGTAATCATCAGGAGAGAATGCAATTTCAAATCCTTCTCTCGTACAGTATTCTCAGAAAACAGGGTAAAGGAAGGAAAGAAGTTAAAAATGTTGTTTCGTGCTTAAGCTTTTGATTAATTATTCAATTAAGTTATTTCAGCACTGAAAAGCTTATAGCTTGAATGTGCCCGTGAAACACTGAAATGCTATACTGAAGGGACCATGACATCTATTAATACATGAGAAATGTTACTCCAGACAAATATTTTTTTTACATTTTTCCTTCTGACAGTTTAAAACAAGTATGTAAAAAGCAAACAAAGTGTATCTTTTGAGACCTCTCTTTCTACTGTGTGATCAAAACCTAGAAAAAAAGAGGGCTAAGCTGGGTGCTAAAGTACCCGTCAATCTGTTCCCTCAAAATAACAGAGCCCCAGGTGCATGTAAGCCCTGAAAAAAAACCAACCACCACCTAATTCCTCTATGACAGAGCTAATTTTTTTTGTTTGTTTGTTTCATTTGTTGGTTATTTTCTACCAGTGATTTATTTCAATATGTTGTAATGAGTATTATACAGCTTTCTACACCAGTTCAAAAGATTTCCTGAGAAAGGAAAGAAAATTATCTGGGCCTTAGAAGCAATCAGGCTGAAAAAGCACTCCAAAGTAAAAGCAAACTTTCTACCTCGTGTAGTGTATCCTCCGATAACGTAGATCTTGCCCTTGCATTCGCAGGCTGAGAATTCTGCAAGAGGGTTGGGCATGGATGCTACAAAATTCCACCAGTCGTTTTCTGGATTATAGCACTCCACGTTGGAAAGGGATTGACCACCAATGGCATACAGTTTTCCATTCACAGCCAAGAGCTTAAAATTGGACCTGAGAGAAAAGATTGCAGCATTGAAATAGGTTGTAGAGAAAAATACAAGTAAGTTCTTCCTATCCAGGCTCTAATGTACTCATCATCACTTATAGCTTGTACCGTCGCTTCAGCTGAATACATCTGAATTTTTCCATACAAAGCCAAAGTTCTATAATTACACTGTAATAACTTAGGACAGTAACCAGGGACATTCTGGATGTTAATAATGTCAATGCTGAGACTGGCAAATATTTTATTTTGGATTTCAAACTGTCGCAGTTTGAGATCTAAATGTTTAGTTAACTAATGTGTTCAGTAGATGTCTCATTTTTTACTAGGCTTTTAGTAAAGTATTTTTAGTAGAGAAAAAAGTTTTATATACACACACAATCAAGGATAATATTTTAGTCAAAACTGCAGAAATTTCAAACAAGAGTTCATGAATACCTATGTAGTCGTCTTGGTCTGTAATATGGAAACCCTTTAATAACCTTAACAAACAAAAATTTTGAACACATTGAATGTGTAATGAAACAGAAACACATTGAATCATGTTCTACAAAAGAAGGACGATGGAATTTCCTGTACCCTATTTGGTATTAAAGTACTAAATACATCCTCCATCCCACTGAAGTCAGATACATCTGTAAATTAATGTGGGACATTAATGTGAGCAAAATACATTGCACTCGACAGGCAATTCCCTGTTCTCTTATTGCTTATTCTGTTCCATAATGCTGTTGTACTTCATGCATGGCAAAGGGTAACTTTCTAATTACTGAAGTACAAGAAGCCTTGTATCTTACACTTTAAGATAATACAGACAGAAACAAAAGGTCTATGGATATTAAAGAAGTAAGTCTCTAGGAAGAAACTGGAGGACTTGAAGATAGAGGGCTCACATGCTCAGCTATTCCTTCCAGCTGTGGTCTAATAAAAGATGAGCTCTTCCTCTCCTCAGAAACAGTCTCATTGCCTAGACAGGTTGTTCCTTCCCTATTCTTGAGCCAAACTGACATTTTACCATGCGGTATCCCAATTAACCAGATGTGTGAAAGTCACTGGAGTGCACCGGGTCAGCATAAAGCCAAATGGGGAACTGTGTTACGTCTGTAAAACCGAAGTGATGCTTTAGACTTGCGCTGGCCCGCTGAGCAGTAAAGTGAGTTTCACTCTGCATGAAACCAAGATTCAAAACTTGCCGCTAAGTACTTTTGCAGGATTTTGTCTGGACAAAATGAACCCTGCCTAGCAGCAGACTGCCCTGCAATTTCTTTTTATTAAATGTATTTGGAAAAAGAATTTGTTTCCAGATGGAATCATTTTGTTCTTGTCATACTGATATAACTTTGGAAACTAAAATGTGCCTTTGAAAGAATTAATTGCTTTTTCTTCTTCTTTTTTTTTTTTTTTCTGACATTTAGGTCACTCTGTTCATCTCCTCTCTACAACAATTATATTTTCCATCTTAGAGGATCCAGAATAACATGGCAATGAATAGCAGGTATGCCACAAGGATAATTACTTGCAAAACATGTAGATTTTCAAAGCAATGTACCTGTTCTAAAAGTTATGGTGGGGAAAAAAAAATCCATAAATCTAACAAAGGGACAAAACCACAAAAGCATTCTCCAAGCAATCCTTTAAAATCTAAAGTGTGTTAGAAAGACTATAGTTCTGTGCCCACAATGAAGACGGTCCAGGATTTTTTGCTTATCAAATGAGTTCACGTGCACACAGATAGTGTTTCCTATTCTAAGATCTTATAGCCACTTTTTAAACATGCTCAAAGTTCTACCACAGAGGACATGAACTAAACAAGTGTTGTGTCAGAACATTAGAGAATTCAGATTTCCTAACTCACATGTTTGTGTAGTTACTCTCTATTTCTAGCCTCTTACTACTTTCTTTGAATGTGGGTGATGTATGCAGTTTTTGCTTGATGGCATTTGTATCACTGAATTGTTTCTTGTAGTACAGAGAAAACTATCTGGTCAATGATGTATAGCACAACTTTCTACTTCAACTATCCTAGAAGAAGGCCATGCACATTTGTGTCAGTCATTTAACCACTTCCAACACTGGAAGGATGACATTCAGTGGAAGTATCTTAGATTTATGGAGCACGTTAACTACAAGGTTCATTATTCTCAGAGGTAGCTGTAAGTATCCATCAGTACACTTCCTGTGAAAGTTTGGGCAATGGCTCTATGTATTATGAAAAACTTCTGTCATTCACCTTTCCATGCCAGTAACAGCAGGTGTTTTTATGGAGAGTGAACATTAGGAAATATTTAGTGCATTTCTACGCTCTTTTAATGTGTTGGAGCAGCTGGAAACAAGGAAACCAAACACTGACAAACCAGCCAGCTCTCCACAACTAACAACTGTTCCATGGACCACAGCTTGGAAACAATGGAGCTGAACAGTCTGTCAGATTCAACTGCGATATAACTCCACTCTCACCAGTGAGTTATCTAAACTTGAGGGATCTAGTGCATACCCTTCTTGCTGGGACATGACAAGTCCCTCGTTTCCTCTGAACAGAACCCCCGGAACACAACCAAGAGTGAGCTGTGAGGTTTTACCGCAGTTCAAAATACCTTTTTCATTCAATAACGACAAGTGCAAAGTACTAAAAGGAAGAAAAATATAATGCACAACTGCAAATGATCTAGGGTCACAGTGCATAGCTTTTTAAATACAAGACAACATTCAACAATTTGCAAAAAAGCCTACATTGTTCTGCACTACATTAACAGCCACAGAGGTATCTATAGGAAACCACTATGAAAGTGGCTATAAAGAGAAGGGCAAGCATTCTTCTTGTTCACTGACAGGTATCATTCATTTAGTATACAGCAAAAAAAAAAGTTAGCACAGATGTTAGAGAGGACTTCCTGATCAGAGGGGTGGCTAAACATGGGCACAAGTTACCTCAGAGGAAGGAGGCTGGAATCTACACTGCTGCAGAGTTTCAAGAACAAAGTAGATGTGTATTTACAAGGTAAGATTAGTCCTGCTGTAGAACAGGAGGCTTGGACTAACTAACTAACCTGTGGTTCCTTCCTGCCAAATGATCAACTTTAGTTTTAAAATTTTTCACAGATCAGGTTACTTCTTTATTCTAGAGTTAAAACATTCAGAACAGAGACAAAGAATCATGAAAGCACAGTTACACAGTTAACTGTGAGTGGAAAAAAAAAATAAATATAGAAAATGAGGAAAGAGAAGGTCTTATAAACCACTACCGTTCCCCGGGAGCATCCTCTCCTATATTTCTGTAAGAGTCCTCAGAGTGGCAGCAGTTCAGGCACAGATTGCTCACAAAAACCATGTTCCACTTGCATATGTATAATCCCAGACAGGGTTTTACAAGGGTCTTCCAAGCCTGGAAGGTTTACCTGCCATGAGTAGGAAGGTTCTGAAGGAAAATAAAAGTGGAATATACAGCTGAAACTGGCACATGCAGTAGAAATCCTGTATTATTTTTGAAATAGCAAATTTCAACTGACAGCACCAATTTAAAGCAAAGAATGGAAAGGTATTCAAGGACATTACTTGAACAGTCCCCAGTGTACTGTGTCACATTGTCCCCAAAGACCACAGATGGTCTTTGGCAACTCTTACAGGAAGTTTCTTCCATGAAAAAGTTCAGGCTGTTGTATGAAGACACTACGCAAAGTACAGCAATACCTCTAGAATTAAAAGACCTACAAGCTGTAATCTGTTATGGCCTATTTGTGACAAGCACTAGATTTAGCCCTCAGATGATGACAAATTCTAAGCTCAGTCACAAGCTTCTTACGTGAGTCTGAGAAAATTATTTTATCTTCCTTGTGTATGCACAAATAGGGAATAACATGTTCTCAAGCTTATGTGGGCAACATGAGAATAAACAGGAGTTACCTATTGTGAACAAATTTGAAACTACAGTAAATAAGATCTCTACATCTAGAAAGAATGCCAACAGCTATCACCTATACCAGAATGACTGCTAAGTACTCGGTATACATCTGACGGCTTTTGTCTTCTACTTAGAAGTTGGGACTACTTAATCTATGCATGTGTGGAGAATCTAACATCCTGGGATTCTATACTACAATAATGGAAATAATTAACATTAAGATATCATAGAATTTACAATTCTCTGCTGAGGGCAGAGACCTTCTCATATTACAGCAAATCAGCACAATTATTTCCGTAACTCCTTAGCCTTCCCTTGAGGCCAACATACGCATCCATTCATATAGGCCAAATGCAGATACTGTTATCTGAAGTCAAACCACCTTCAATAGGAACTAGAACCCTTCCTCAAGGTATGTAAAAAATTCACCCATGGGTCAATTATATCAGCTGATATAATTTATTTGGCAGACAGTCACATGACTGTAATTCCTAAGCAGCATGCCAAGCAACTGCTCTGCTTATTTTACTACAGCATAACAAACTAAAAATACAATGCCTAGCAAACTGCAGATCTAATTGCAGCACATCTGTGTGGCAGACAGGCATTAGTGCTGTTTGTGTTAAATGCAAAATCCTTGATCTTAAAAAACTCCCTACTCTTGGCTCCTGCATCACAGACCATCCCTTCCTGCATTCTGGCCACAGAACATCAAGAGGGTCATCAGAGAGCTGAAATGTTATGTCAGACAGAAAAAATAATAATTGTAACTTCAAAGTTGAGACTTCATGAAGATGTCAAAAGTCAAACACATGTTTTGTGAAGGGGAGAGCAGAATTTCCACAAAAAGAACTTACACTGATTATCATTCAGACAGCAATATACTCATTTGCTGCTACCTTGCAGTCTAGGGACAGAAGTAATTGTGGATTCTTTTTGGCCTGCAACAACTACCATGAAATATAAGAATAAAGACCGTTCAAAAAATATCCATTTGCATGCAACTTTTCTGCAGTAAATGGCCAATGTGAAATTCTATGCTAAGGATTACCTTGCTGTCACCTGTGACGGGCTTCACGATTAAGTTGGCAGGCCAGTGCAGCTGAAAGTAGTAATATAAGGAGAAAACAGCCATGTGTTTATATCAGATATAAGGATAATATCCTAGAAAAAAGGGAAAGCGTGGGGAGAAGGCTGATCTACAGTTTGAACAGCCAGGTTGTAAGGTAAAAAAAGGGCCCCAAAAAAGCACTTTTCTTTAGAAAGCTCTCATTAACCACACTGGAGAATCATCGCACATCTCTCTTGCTATATATGCATCCCACAAAACAATGCCAAAACCTCGTAACTTGATCAACGTGGGACTTCTATGTTTAAGTTAATTTCCACAGGAGATGCTGTGTGGGCTAACCCCATAAAACTTTTCTAGAAAGACCAATGTGCTCTCAATTGTGATCATAGGCAAGACTGCCAAAGGGAGGCCAGCTGAAACATCTCAGTTCCCACAGGCACCTAGGAGAAGACTGCTTATAGGCTCAATCTCTAAGAATAATGTGTCTGTAAAAAAAGGTGTTTGCAGTGTTTAAAAGCTAAACACTTATTTTACAGAATAAATTTTTCATAACGCTGTTCCAAGAAGCCAGAAATACTGAAAAACGTTTTTTCTGATCAATTCGGACGACTGATTATGGAGGTAATAATTTCAGTTAAAATTCTCATAACAATACAGGAAGTGAAAAAAAAAAGGATGTAATGGGAAAGAATTAATTTTAGGTCAAACCCCTGTTTTGAGGGGGTTTAGCTGGCAAGAGTTATGTAGAGACTGGAATAGAGACTGCAGTTTTACTACCAAGATACAAAGCATTTATGCCAACGGTTTGGGTCTCTGCATGCTCTTCGAGTTTACTGGATGGAGAGGAGAATTTCCATTCTACAGTGAATTCTGGCCTCCTTGCTTGTTCTTTCACAGACAAAGATGAAGATTTAAACTCTTTTTCTAAAATGGAAAGAATGGGGAATTTCCAATTGGATAGCTGAAACCTTTTGTTTCAGACAAGTAAAAGGCTTTGTTTTGATAACTTCAGTATGATAAAGGTAGAGCAAACTTGGCCAGGGAGATGGGCTCTCTTCTTGGGTCCCCCTCAGGGATGGCTCTCTATTATTCATCCAAATGTTTCTCAACACTAACTTAAACATAAATGTCAAACAAACAATTCAAAAGGATAAAAGAAAAAGGCAAAATGGTCAAAATGATGAATGATTCCCAGATCCAAATATACTCACAAAGTGAGAAATTTCTTGCAATCTTCCTGACATTTTTCTGGTGCATGTTTAATTGAAATGGAGGCCTACGAAACAGTCAGGTTTTTATGTAAGTACAAACCAGTGAAAAACTGCTACAGCTAAATTTTTTCAGCCATCTCCAGCTCTGACAGACTCTATATCCCCATCAGCAAAACTTGTCACGTTACTGATATCACAAAAATAGTACAAGAATTGTATCTTTTTTTAATCTTTGTTATTTCAAAGAGATTTTATACTACCAGCGAGACAGCTGTTTGAAGAGGCTGGCTCTGTGTATCCTACAACTTAAAGGAGAAGTGGGAGCCCACCACCATTTCAGACCAAGGTGACTGATCACATGGTGGAGGGCCGTATCACAGTCCTCCTCTGCTGAAGCCTACCTCATGTTCTCCCATGGCTGAGGCCTTTACCACCAGCATTTATGCAACCAAGCCCTGTCCCCCTCACCCTTCCCTGGCCACAGCAAGTGATGGGATTGACCATGGATGGTAAAGACCAGGTTTGCCAGGCCTGTCCAACAGCGTGCTGCCAAGCCATCGCCAAGCACCATGGTCCTTCCCACCACGATGCCAGAGATGCAAGTGATTCATGGCACACACAGAGGTCTGAATCACTTCTCGTAACGCCGAGTCCAGCCAACACCACGTGACTCAACAAGGTCCGTTCTGACAATATACATGGACACACGTGTATTTCAGGGATCAAGGGTTACCTCTTCTGGTTCATGGAGGCCAGCTGAGTCCATTCATTTAGACAAGGGTTGTAACAATGGGCAGCCGAAATTTCCTGGCTGGTGATCCTGTAGCCCCCAACAATGAACAGGTAGTTGTCCAGCATCGCGGACCCATAGCCCCGGACGTTCACCAGATCAGGTGGCAGGTTGTTGGCCAAGGGCAGCCACCTCTCCGCTTCCTCATCGTACCTCAGCATAGACCAGGGGGCTTCCACCTGAGGGTGGCAGCCCAGAGAGGAGGCACCCATGAAGTCCCCGATGGCCACGAGGGTGGCAGTGCCCTTCATCCGCCTTTCCTTCAGGTGCTGCTGGAGAGCATGGGGCAGGAGGAGGTGTGGCCGGGCATCGGGCCTCCGCAGCACCTGATGGTAGTGGGTGGCCATGAAGTCTAGACAGGCATCGTGCAAGTCCTGGAGACCATAGACCTGAGCCAGGCGGTGCAGCTCGAAGCAGTTGCCTAGCCTCACCTGGGAGAGGAGCAGGCGGAGCAATGGGGTGACCTGCAGGTAGGAAGCGGCCTCCACCAGCTCCTCCAGC
>NW_009930217.1:353-1191 GCF_000696875.1 Nestor notabilis | reverse complement strand
CACCACTAACCCGTGTCACTGAGGGCCTCATATGCACAGTTTGTGAACACTTCCAGGGGCGGGGACTCCACCACTGCCCTGGGCAGCCTGTTCCAGTGACTGGCAACCCATTTGGGGAAGAAATTGTTCCTCAGCCTTTCCGGGAAGAAATTGTCCCTAATATCCAGTCTGAACCTCCCCTGGCTCAGCTTGAGGCCATTTCATCTTGTCCTATCACTTGTTACATGAGAGAAGAGACTGACGCCACCTCGCTACCCCTCACCCTTCTAAATCAGCTCCAAGGGGCAGCCTGGGCCCAGCACAGGCCCCGCTGTGGAACCAGCCTGTGACACCATGTGGTGGGGCCTCGGCTGTGACTCTGCTGATTGCCAGTGGCTCCTGCCTGTTGCCAGAGGTCTGCCGGGGTGCCATGTGCTGCTGCCTGCATGGGGAAGCCGCTGGCTGCTGCCAGCCCTTTCCCTTCCAGCCTGCTGGGGTGAGTGGCCCGGCCCAGCCACCATCTCACCACGTCCTGTGCTCCCAAGCTAAGATGATTCCATCCCCCGGACTGAGCAGGCAAAATCCCAAGCCCCAGAACAAAGAATTGAAACAATTTCAATGGTGACTGTAAAGCCGCTTTGCCACTGGGGGCTGGTACTGCTCAGCTGCTGCAGCACATACACTTGGAAAGCCCCAGGTTGATGGGAGTCGGGGCAAAACTTGACTTGTGACACCTAAGCCACCATAGTTTATGCTTCTGTAAGCAACAGTGCAATTAGAACTTGTAGCACTGTTCCCCTTCCAGACTGTGGCAACCAACATCATACACTTCTCTGCCCTACTACACTCATGGGCATTA
>NW_009930217.1:0-302 GCF_000696875.1 Nestor notabilis | reverse complement strand
GAGGAGGTGCAGAGCTGTGCCTGCTGTCATAAATAAACCCCTGCTACACCACTGACCTGGTGGATAGTAGCTCTGCACAGCCAAAGCTATTTCTACATTTGGGGATCTTCAGGACTCTCTTTGAGGAGCAGGCTGAACTGAAGCATGTGGTTTCTCACACATAGACAGTCTCTAGCAGCTTAGGACCAATCTATGCCATTGTGCAAACCAGCTGGTGGCTATTTACAGTAGCATTTGAGAATTTAAAAGAATTTTAATATCCATTGAATATCTGTCCTCGGTTCAGCTACAGCAGTCATTTT
>NW_009930216.1:14528-14761 GCF_000696875.1 Nestor notabilis | reverse complement strand
ACGAGCAACGCTCCTTCCGCCCGCTGCTCACCGATTGGCCCACGCCCCCGCCCATCACCGCAAGAGCCTGGCCCCTGTCGACCGGGCCGCAGCTGGGCGGGCACGACATGGCAAATCAGCCGAGAGAGACACACCGGGCACGCCGGCGGGAAGCAGGAGGGTGGCAGCGGACACTAGGCCAGAAACATGCCCGGGTTGTGCCAGAGGAACTGGACACAGACAATCTGCAACTC
>NW_009930216.1:0-14402 GCF_000696875.1 Nestor notabilis | reverse complement strand
CGGTAACGGCCAGCCGTACCTCAGGGGAACGGAACGAACGCCGCTTGCCCACAGCTCCCGCATTTACGTCTTTCATCTGACAAAACCTACTTTGCAGGGAGGGGCTAAAAAGATCCCAGTTTCTTTAAGAAGATGTAAGTTTTGCACAAGGCCAGCATCAACCAAGCACCGCTTCCGAGTACAAGAGCAAGTGTTTTAGCACAGTGAAGTCTAAAGACCAAATAGCTAAAGACTTGAATACAAAAGACTTGCCTTTTTCCATAAATTTCTAAGGAAATGGTGCTCTGCCTGCCTGTAAATCCCCCCCCCCACCCCCCCACCAGTAACTTCTGAGTAACGTTTGGCTGAGGAAAACCTGCCAACATTATGTCAATGATGTTACACGTTTTCTGAAATCAGAAGGGAACGAGAGAGTGCAGACAGCATTACAAACACACAGCTCAACCTACATATAGATAAGTCTCCTTGCTTAAGAGCTGCTGGTTTGCAAAAGAGGTAAAGGCCAGGATCCAAAACAGGGACAACTCCATTCACTTGGGCATGCTCCTGAAACTTTAAAATTATGCTCCCACCCATAGGAAGGGAACACTTCCCCCTCCCCCCCTCTAAACTCAGCTGTATTGAGCTGAAGCCATTATGGGAAATAACCTTTCAACAGCTGAGAACACTTGAAATTACACCTGACACGTTCCATTTCTTCATATGACATGATTACTATCACCTGTTAGATAGAGATGAGATTTCCTGACAAAACAAGTTAAGTTTCAGGGCAAATCTAAATTAAAAAACCCTATTTACTTACGCTGTGTGATGTGAGACATTCCCCTTCAAGCAACCTTCTCTCTCCACCCCACCCCCTCCAAGCCTAAAATGATGAAAATGCCCAACAGGCTTGTGCTCCATCTTCTCATTTTTTTACCTCCCTTTGAAAAGAAACTCTTGACCTTTTTAGTTAAGACTTGGCTTTCCACTAGTTGCCTGGGGTGTAGTTATGAACTTAGAAATCTGAATGATAAATTCCTCAAGCTACAGCCTAAAACCCATTGGCACAATTACAGTTTATACATCTGTTAAGCAATTCTTGCATTTAATTCACTTTATCAGTTAATAAAAATATGCAGATAAAATCCTATCCATAGCTTCAGCTCAACTTAATCTCACCACCTTTGTTCAGGATCAATGCCTTCTTTTATGGTTAACTGCAAAGCCAGAAATGACAATGCATGAAGAAAGCTTGTTCAAAGACTTTGTGATCACTGCTCAATTTCACATGAGACCTGGCAAGAGCGAGCTTAGAACATGGAAGTCTGACTGTAAGCACTGGATTTTTTTTTTTATTTTTATTTTTTTCTTTACTAAACTCAGCAAATAAAACCCTGTGCTTCGTTTTGCTCAGTCAAAACAGGCATGGCTGACTCCAAAATTATATGTGAACCCCACTGGTGTTTGTCAGTCCTGGGTTCTAACGGCTGACCTCCAGCCATAGCTTATGAGTCATCAGAAGATAACACTATGAAAACACCCTAGATGCAGAAACCCATCTGCTTTATAGGCCTTCTATTTCTTGTAAGGTGTAGCTGATGACTCACTGATTATTCTTTTATTTTTGCTTTTTAGTGGTTTTAATTTAAAGTAACACTGCAGCAGCCAAGCAACACACTGAGCACAGGACCAAGGTAAGATCTGAAGCAAGGGCCCTCTTTCACAAAACTGACTGTACTTCAGAAGTCACTTACTGCTGAAATTGTTTGTAAATAAAATTCACAGATCTGAACCAAGGCAGATCAGCAAAAGCACTTGTGCCACCACTTGATTTGCCCATAGCCTGCTTTTCTTGTGACTGTATCTCATTTTGTCTGCCTCCAAAACAGACAAGCTGCACACAGCACTACCCCAGTTCTTCCCTCTCCCTTACCTTTTCTACACTTCCACAGTTTACCTCTGCAGACAACTCAGACCACTACAGAAATGAGAAGTGCAGCAAGCACAGAGACATCCTGGCAGAGCACAGAGCACACCTAGCAGCAGTCGCAAACTCCTTCAGGATGTTCCCCCCACTTGGATGGCACAAGACAGGCCATCAAATGCCAGCCCGTGGGAGGACCATAACTGAATTACACAACTGCAAAACACACCCTGCCACCCACCAGGATGAAGCACCACCAGCGTCCAGCGTTAAATCACAGCTTTGCCCAGGGCTGGGGATATGGTCTCCCTGTCCTCTGCCACCGTGGCAGATTCCTCAGCACACCCACTGCAGGGAGGAGTGTTATTAACTGCAGATGTTATTGTTGTCCTGAGCTGTCGTGAAGCCTCTCTCTGCACTGTCAAATAACTGCCACGTTTTACTTAGAGGCAAGTGACAGTGGCTCAGTACACATCCCCCAAATGTTAACTTGTTATGACCACTGGGGCTATGGGCAGATACTACTTCCTCCCTTTTTAATTTAACACATTTCTTTTTCCAGTGTTTTCAGGTTCATTGTCACTAATAATACAGTCCACAGAAAGGCCAGGGATTCATGAGAGTTATTTGAGAAACCTCAGGAACTTTTAAGCTCATCTTAAACCCAGTATTATAACTGTGTTAACAAAGCTGTTAATGGAACAGTTTGTCATTACACAACATCAAGGAGAAAAAGGCAAATAACTTTGGGTAGCTGGGTTTGACACAGTAGAAAACCTAATTTTTTCACAACTTTCATTGTTTCAGTTTGAAAGGGATCATTTTAGACACTTAACGCAAAGAGACAATGGCTGCAAGTCAGTGGGAGTGTAACCAATGGCCTTTTTTCATTTTGTTTCATGCTGTATGTTTGTCAACAGAGCACACAGTACATACGTGGTAGATATGCAGGTATTTTGATTAGAGCTGTCTGAAACATAATCTTTCCAGGACATGAGCTGCCATTCTTTACCTATGGCAGTTACCATTTGACATCATTTAAATATTGCCTCTACTTGCACTGGACCGGAATCAGCCCAGTTGTCCTTTTCCTCTCCTAGTTGCCTACATGGGGAAAAGGAGAAAACATTTCTCATGCACTCATGAACATAAAGAAAAGCCAAACAAGCCCCACTCTTCCTGCGTGGCTTCCCATAGCCTGGGTAGAAAGCAGGACACAGAGCAAACAACAACTGCTCCACCATTCCTCTCTTGCAAACAAGAGGCCACCAAAGCAAAGGCAGCTGCCCAAGGCACTCCCAGCTCATAACAAACAAAGTTGTTCTTGGAATTGTAGGAATAATGCAATTAGAGAAAATTGAGTCAAAATGCCTTAGCTCAAAAACTATGCACCATAGTTCAGAGAGTGTGAACTTTCCACTGAAAACCAGGAAGTTTTTTTACTTGACTCTTCCCCAAAATCACATGGGTTTTCCAGACCCCATGTCAGGATGCACTATCATCCACTATCATAGCAGCTCAGCCAAATTATTTTGCCCTGATATCCAAGAGCAGAAGCAGCACTTTGCCCCTTTCACCATTCTCCCTCCTGGTGCAGTTACAGTTTTTTTTCAGACCACCTGTGTCTCTCATACCATACTGCTCCCAACTGAGGAAGACAGCACCTTCTTATCATGCAACAAGCAACTGCTTTCTCCTATTTTAGATCTAAATTTAAATCCAAATTGGTATGCACCCTCTCTTTACATTAACAAAACTTTCCAAGCCCTCCCTTCCCTGAACTGTTATTTTTGGTTTTACTCTGGTATTAGTTTGATTTCTCAGAAGAAGGAGAGAAAGCTTTTACACTGTAATGTGTTATTAAAATACATGGCACCCCATCCAAACACTATTATTAATAATCTCCATGCAACACAGCTGTTTATATAAAATAGATGCAGCACGTAACTAATTTTTCCAGATTCTGTAGGTCTGTGAGCATGCAAATCTCTGTCACATGAAGGACTCATCCCTTTATTTTTAGATGAGATGAGTTAAGCAAATGTCTATGTTTAGAACATAGAAAAACCAACCAACGCAGACAGATACTGCACGTATATGCATGAAACTGTAAAGCATGAAAAAGATCTGGAAAACTTCTGTAACTGAAGTGCTACTGAAATATCCTGTAGCTCCTGCTTCACTTTAATGTCTCTATATATAGATATAGACACCATTAATGAAATTCAATCCTAAAGGGAGCTGGCAAAAGTAGTACCACAGTTTTAATATTAAAATGCAGTGGTCTCTTATACCTCCCTGCAATTTAGAAATGAGATTTACATTGCATGTAAGTTTTTCATAATAATGGGATCTTTTCACCTTCAGGTATTTTTGCCACTGTTAAAACTGTACTACAGAACTCCTGAAGATAAAATGTCTTCAAAATTACAAATGAAAACATGTATTAAAAAACCCAAAACAAACCACAGAAACTTACATGCCATTTACTTCACCTGTTTCAGTCCATATTTACCATATAAATTCAGATTACATCTACTAACAGAAATCCTTTGTCCAGTTTTCCATTTATTAAATATATACTCCCAAAAGAAAAAAAAAAATCACAGTAATGTCCTCATTTATTTATCTGTTCTAGAAAAAAAGATGGGGAAGAGAACCCACCCCACCCCCAAACTTTCTAGTACTTTAAGCATCTGTTAATTTCAGTCCACCAAAGTTAACACCCATTTCTGACATACATCCTTCTTTTTTTGAGAGTGAAGGAAACAGGCAAAGTTCCATCAGCTCAAAGGGACTGAATATACAGCAATGATGCAAAAGATGGCTTTAAGTAGCAGTAACAAAGGAAACAGCATTTTGATTTGAAAGCAAAAAAGTATTTTTTCAGTATTTTGCTATTTTCTGAAGTGCTGGTGTCTGTAGGGAAGGGATTAAAATACTTTAATAATTTTCATATGCCAAAATACTACAAATAGTGGCAATAAGTCTTCTACTGCTTAGTGACGTAGCACTCTCAGTGATGCTGTTGACCCACACTTTCCAGGTACAGCTCTTTAATTTTGTTCAGCAATCTTAAACCCACACATATTGTACTGAATGGATAAGCCTACATACACTAATCTCTCACAGAAGAAGGCCTACTTACTATTGGTGGAAGTATGCTCAATAGAGAAGCTAATTAAAGAAATCAATCTTGAGAAGTTTTACTGAGGTGCTTTTTATTTTTCCTGTACTCGAGACGCATAATATTAATTCATAATATCCAAAGTGCAAGGCAAAAGCAGCACTGTGCCATAGACTCAGTATTGGTCATGACACCCCATGTATTTTAAAAGCAGTCTGTACCTCAGTAAAGCGCAACATCTCTGTTCCCTTCATGCCTCTGCTCTCCAAATCTCAGTATGTTTTCCCTATCGATTTGATTTAACAATTTCTTAGTAAGCAGAATAGATGAATTCAAAGTCACACTGGATTTTGTCTGGAATCATGCTCCCTGCTGATATCAGCAGCTGACAAAAGGAGACAATCCCCTGAGACTTGCCACAGCCAGGAGCACAGCTTTTGCTATCTTTCTGTTACATTAGGCTGGTCCTTCAGCTAGAGCTCTCACTTCTGTTTCAGCCTCTGCACAAGAGGGAATAAGGTGGCAGCAGCAGTAGCGTAAAACAATCCAGTAAACACTTCAGATAGAGTAATCCCCAAAGTGGGCACCGAGGAGCACATCTACAACATTTTCTTGAAAAGGCATGTTCATGCAAGTTGTAGCACAAAGGGCAGACCAGCCAACTACAGTCATAGCACTGGCACAAACGGCACTATAAGGAGGTTGCTAAAACTTATTTTCCATGCTTCTAAGCAAGGCAAATTCCATCTGCTGGGAGCAGTTCATCAAAGCTGTTATTCCCATTGCTCTGGTCTGGGTAGCACAATCCCAGATGACAAGGCATAGCTGCTCAGATTTAGCAACAGTAACTGCTGGAGCTCAAGCAGCAGCTTTCAAGGACTCTGTTCGGAGGGTACAAGAAAGATGTAAGATGTGTTTAAAGCTGTGGTAAGATGGAAAAGATGTTTGGTGTTTATAAACAAGACACTGATGATTTCCGGAATAACAGAAAGAGGAAGATCTGTTTGAAGACAGGTTTTCCCTGCAGAGGGCTTTGAAGACAATGCACATTTCAAGAGAAGAGGTTCTTGCACAAACCTCTGGGAGAAAATGGGCAAACTGTAAGCACTACTTGCTAGAGTGTCTTTTCTAAACAAGTTTTTTTTCTGGTAGACACTGACTCACTGATATACATACCTCATTATTCAGTCTCCTTTTACTAACATTTTTACCAGATACTTCATGAAGAGGTAATAATAAATCACAATTGCACTGTGACTTAACCTCTCAGATGACATATCATTTCCTGAAAGCCAGTTTCTTGGATGATTTAAAAGAAAAAAAAAAAGGGGGGTGGGGAGGGGGAAGAGGCTCCTGTGGTCTGTTTGGAGCCAGAAATCCTAAATTCAGCTTTGGCAGCGACTTCCACCAGGGCTTTCCAGAGGGCTGCATGGGATTACATTTTCAAAAGGACTTAAAAGGCTTAGGAGCACATCTCATTGTTAGAAGTGATTAAGACTAATGAGCTGAAGCATTGCTGTATGTAGTGCTTCACGTCTATCTTGTCCAGTCCAGTGAGGGGTAGCTTCTACCACAGCTCCTGACAGATATAAGGGTTGGAAATACTGGAACCCTGTTTCTACAGCTTTCTGATGGAGGTGACTGGCCCTGACCAGGAGAAGTAGATGGGGACACACACTTTGGCCCAGCAGGTCAGCATAAACATTGATGGAGCAAGACTGTATTAGCAGGCTGGGCAGTGAACTTGAACTTCTGCTGCTCATGGCCCAACTATGAAGCAGAGATTAAAGGAAACAGTACCTTCTGTGGCTGCAACGAGATTCACCAGAGGCCATTTGCCAAGGGTCACAAGCTCCTAAGAGCCCGAGACGCTTTTAAAAGCAGGTACGGGTGCCCTTGACAGCAGCACACAGAATCCCTCAGCCACATTCCCTTCTCTTGCTCTAGTCTGTGATTTTTATTTGGTTTAGTGTGGAGATTTTTTTTAGGGGAGAGTGAGGTAAGTTACCCAGAATAAGAATTAATTCAAAGAATGAATTTAAAGTTTTTTATTCCATTTGCACTTTTGCAACAGAAGTATTGTATTATTTAAAAAAAATATGATGCACCACAGTATCCTTGACCTGAATGCTTCAGTGCTATTTCTGCATTTGTGAGAGACTGGAAATAACTCCTAAATGTGTAACATTTTGAACATGAAAACTTGTAAGCCTATTCATGAGCTGCACTCTTTACTTTCTGAAAACAGTCAGGTTTTCTGATGCATTGTTTTCTGTTGACAGTAAGTCACTGCAGCACAGAACTGGGGGCTTGAAAGGGGCAAGGACATTTTGTGTTGCGTAAGAGTCTGTGAACTTGTGTGTGGAAGGGTTGCATACGCAGGAGTGCAATTGTGGCCTAAGAGTTACATTAGGTAGATGTTTCACTAAAATACTTAGTATTAAAGAAGATTTTAATTTAAACTTTCTATTAAATCATAATTAAAATTGTAAGTCAGTGTTTTGATGCCCTCTAGCTTCACAGGTTAGTCTCAATACCTAGGTAAACCCAGTAAGTTGGGTTTAAACAAACTCGAAACTCCTAAAAATGCCCTGTGGTCAATCATAACTAAGGTATCAAATTGTCATGAATATGCTGTGCTAAACTGGTTGCTTTTTCAGGATAGCTGAAAAAGGTATATAAAACCTAAGCCAAGTCAGTCAGCCTACACATGTGGCCAACAAACAGATTTAGCACCGAGTTCTACCTGCTCAAGCTTTTTGTTGTATCAACACTGCACTTTTTATCCATCCAAAGCTCCATTTAAGTCAATAGAAATACTTTCTGAATTAAGGGCTGAGTAAGAAATTAATACAGACCCTTACTTCTGGCCAGACATTAGTACCACGTAATTTCTTTGCCATTTCAATTCTAACCCACTACGCTATCTGTAGATTGAAGTCCATCTCACTACAAGTTTCCCAGGAGCACACACAGATTGTAATAAGAACACAGCCTCAGGTAAGTTTGGTTCTGGATGATAGAATAGCACTGCCCCTCAATTTGCCTGTGTTCACCAAACCTGTTACTGAAACAGATCCAGAGCTCAAGGGAAAGAATGAAAGGTCAGTGCTGCATGTTCTTCTCCCACAGCACACCTTTGCCTTTGTTTAGAAAGCTAGGGAACCTTATTACTTCTGAAAGTATGTTTTCCTTTTTCTGAGCTTTAAGTGGATGGCAGTTATGACAAAACCTGCCAGGGTTGCTGCTGCGCCAGAAACCACATAGGCAATTCCCAGGAATGGGTTACTTCCTCCACTCCATACCACAGTCGAAAGAATCACATGCTTCCTCGCCTTAAATTTGGTAACAGGGAAATCTGATAGAAGGATGTTAAGGTTTCACTAATGAAGTTTACATTATTTCCAGGAGAAAAAGTGGTGGTAAATGCTCAAAACTCTTTCCAAGTCATAAACAGTCTAAAGATCTGCATTTGCTGCAAAAAATCCTGTAACTGATTTGTGACATCTCTGCTATTCTGGGTCCAATACCCAGTAGCAGCTGGTGGCAAGAAATCCAGTTATTTTAAATATAACCTCTGCCTGAACATGGAAATACTTTGTTTCTTTTTTTTACATTATAAATTCCAGATTCATAATTTATGTAACTGCTACTGTGTTAATTTGTATGAAAACCCAGTTGAAAATGAGCCTTTTGGGCAGTTTATCATGATGATTAGAACTAGATGATCTTTTAGGTCCCTTCCAACCCAAACCACTAGATGATGATGGTGATCCACATATTCTCACTGAGAGGAAGCGTTCACCTCTACCTAATATATTATCCACCCAAAATGTTGTATGATTTTACCTTTCATCTCTCAATGTGGAAACTTTCAGAAACAGAACTGTTCCACAGTATTTAAAATCATAGCTCTACTGGCTGAGACAGAAATTTATAATCATCTTGACATAACTACTGCTGACAAACTGAGTGTTTTAATCTGAAAAGTTTGTGCTGTTTGGAGTGAGAGTGCCTTTTCACCAGCATAAAAGTTCCTGTCAGTATGTGGCACAAATCCAAAAGCCCAAAGTCATGTTTCCATTTGAGTAACCTGTCTTAGATCCATCAGCACAGGCCAAACAAAATCTACTTGTAGTGTCTCATCACCCTCAAAACTAGGTCTTTTCATGGTGACTTAGTCTGGGGTGTTTTGTTCTGTTTCTCTGCTGTTTTACTATACACATACCATCCACTTCCACCTTGTAACTATCTAATAGTTTTGGACAACATGAAAGGATACTGTAAGAAATACGAAAAGTGTAATTCCCTGCTGGGAGGCCATCTGCAAACTGCCTTATCCGACTGACACGACGGTAAAGATTTCTGAAGGTAGCAAAGGCTGACACTCGCATCCAGATAATGAAGTCATCATTTACATAACCGTTGTTCCTTTCATCTTCCTCATCTAACAAATATACTGGTTTCTGCCAGTAAGGAGGTCTTGCTGTCCCTGACGAAAAAGGAAAAAAAGCAGGAAAGACAAACTGTCAGTAAAAAGAGTGGTTGGTGACTTCTGGGCCTGCTCACAACCAATACAGAATATGAGATATGAAAGAGACACAGGACTCTACCCAGTAGTGAAAAATTATGCATGCTAGATAACACTTCTCACCCAAACATCTCCACTCACCTCAAACATGAATGAACAGAATTTAGCAGTACCCAGGGGTTGCTACACATCAGAAACTTTAAGCACAGGAAAAACAAAGTGACTTGCACAAATGAAAATACTGTTTATTCTGGACTCTTGCCTCTTCAGCAAGCAGCATGCTCTCTACTGAGAGAATCTACCTCTATGAAGCTTGCCTTCATTTTTATACTTTAATTTACTCCTGTACAACCAGAAATGCACCTTTCTGCAGTCTAATGGCAGACCTTACGATATTTAGAGTCTGTCATGTGAAAACTACTATGAATATGGCACTGCGCACAGTACTGCCCTGATCCAGAATAGGGAGCTCTTGGCCCCGCTTCAATACAGATCAACCATAACAAAGCAACAGCTAGGAAACAGCTGTTTTAAAGAACTAGTGATGAAGGCAGTCTCACTTGTCTAACAACTGCCCATGAATCTGCAAAGTCATGAAGAAGGAAAGATGTGACACACAATTCTCCTTCATAGATGTTTTCAACATGAAAAAAATAAAGTGGACTGCATCCTTGCTTTCCCTGAACAGACTAAGCATTACAAGAAACTACACAGAAGGGTGTTGACATGGGGTAACTTCAGTCTTCTGAAACCACTTTCTCCCAGTTCTGTGGTCAGTGATGAAAAAAAATAGAATAAAATAGAATAAAAATTCTAAGGTCAGTGACAAAAATAAGTGATATTTTGGCAAAATCTGTCTTCTACTCTCAGTCACCTTCTGAAGCTGCTTCTCCAAACTGCTTAGGAAGCATTTCTCCCAAAGGCAAACATCTCAGAATGGGAGACCCTCACAGAGAGGGGAAGAGGTAGGAGAGCCATTGAAAAATAAGGAATGCCAGTGGAACCGTTCTTACCTGCAAATGCAGAAGAGAGATTGTATGATTTTGGATTGCGAAATTTCACATTTTTATCTGTCCACCAGCTGTTTCCAGTCTTCAGCAGTGGTACTTGAATAACAGATGAGTTAAGGTGGTAAAAAAGGTCAATAGTATCTGCAGGAAATAGAAGAAACAATAGGTCTGAGTAAAGGACGGTAATTCTAATTGCCAGCATGAATAACAAACCTGTCACACTGAGGTATCTTTCAAGTGAATATAAAACAAAAAAACCAAAACCCAACCTGGGAAAGGTTTCATCATGACTGTGTACATTCCACAAGAAGAATTAAGGTTCCAGAGCCTTAGAACTTCTGAAGTTTTAAAGACTGAACATACCCCTACCAATAATTCGTTGAATCCCTGTGTAGAAATATGTGCAAGTATCCCATGTCTATCAACTCCTGTGTGACAACTTCTTTGCAAATCACTTCTGGAGCTCTCTAGCTAGTTACAGAAGTTACTCTCTTAGTTAGCTTTCCCTATTTCTTTGGGTTTTCCCAAAAAGTATTTATTTTGGGAAATTCTTAGCATTTCTCAAAGTATTTCTTTGAGTTTTCCTAAACTGATGGCTTTGCTATATATAACGTGTTCAGGGAAGAGATAAAAACACAATCAAGGGAATCCATGATCCTTTTGGGAAAATTTCACTTTAGTTTTATGCCAATTAGACCTTGTCTACGGACTTGGACATGAACACTTCCTTTAATCAAAAAACATTTAGTTAAAATGGAGCTTAACCATGCCATCCTGTTTCGGTGGGCAAAAAGCACTTGTTTTTATCCACTAGATTTTCCTACTTGGGTTAGTTTAACATAAGGCAAAACCATTATAGGTCTCATTAACATCTACGCAAACATGTAGGCAGCCAATGAGATGACAGGCAGGGATAGTTAGATGATACAGATGGGGAGGAGCTGCTTTTTAGGAAACAACCACAACTCAACTGCATGAGCATCAATGACAACATACTTCTTTTTTATCCTGCTACAAAAGCTGTGTCACACAGCTGTGTCTGAGCTCCTTAAGGCTCAGACATGCTCTGCTGAGTAAGTGATTATTATGTGCTCCACTACCTCCCCAGCTGTTTGTCTCTAGTTTATTAAAAGGAGTTGCAATTCTTTGAGCCTCTGCCTGTTTATCTGCTTGTCTGACTGCTCCCTTTACTGCTAGGGAAACCTTAAAAGCCTTTAAGGTTAAAAACCTTTCCCATGGCAGGAACTTAGCCATCTTCCTCACTTACAAAACAAGATTAGACAACCAGCTAAGCTGTCAAAAGTGAATGGGAAGCATCCTCTTTCACAGCAGAGGGTCAGAAATAAACTACCAGAGCAGGATTTAGACATCAGCCCCTTCCTGCACATCACCAGCAGCTGGAATCTTTCATCACACTGTGCACCAAGGACAGATGCAAGGCAGACACTGGGAGGTTTACCCTCAGCATTTTAAAATCTTAATATCCCTAGTTCTCTGCAGGAGCATTCTGTCCTGCAGCCAGGGCTCTAGAACAGCTTGGGCTCCATGCAGGTAGCTCTGCTGGCCTAGGGCTAAGCCCAGTCCAGTGAATCAGACTTCCAAGGGAGTAGGTGGATAGGCAGATGAAGGTTAAATGGATCTAGAAGTTACTGAATGCAGCTGCCCTTCACAAGTCCTCTGGTGTTGGTGGCTCAGCTGCTTGAGAACAGCTGCTGCATTGCCAAAAACTGCTGCATGGAATAGGTAAAAAAAAACCAAACCAGGCAGGGACAGGTAAAAAGGATGGGGTAAGGGAGAAAAGTCTGTAGAAGTTTCTTGTCTCCTTTCCTCCCAAAGAAATCCTTTCTGAAATCTGCCAGCGTTCATGGCTAAAAGCCCTCTAGGTTTCAGCCTAAATGTACTCAATAGGCAGGTGATGTCCATAAAGTTTCAATAAATAAGATCAAACCTGGGATCAAATTAAGTAAGACTATGCATGCTTCCAGCATTCAAAGAACAAAATGCAACCACGTAGATCCAAAGGTCCAAACCAATGTGAAAAACATGTCACGTCCTTGCAAGCACACCCCTGTGGGATGGTCGAATCTGGGCTCTCCCATCACTACACAAGAATGTGGGTTTTTTTAGCAAGGAAGTACGCTAAATTGTATCACCGTTTCTTATTTCACCAGCAATTCCATTTCTCAGCCCTGTCATGTATTCACATGGAGGAGGGCCTTAGAAAATGAAAAATCTTCCTCAGTTTCAAAATGAGGGGCAAGTTATCAAGCAGAAGGAAGGAGAGGCCCCTATTCACCACAGTAGCACTGCTAAACAAAACCTTTAGTGGAAGAAAGACAGAGATCTTGCGCTATCAGGACTCAGCTGAATTGGGGTAATGGAACAATTTTAAGTGAAAATTAGTAAGGCAGATGTGGAAGTTACCTACTCACCATTGAACATGCTGTTGGCAATAGCGCCGCATGGAGCCATGGGTGTCCCATTTTGGTAGGTTGTGAAGGGCGTGCAGTAGCTGTTCTCAATCTGCATTCAAGGTCACAAAACAAACAGGCACAGAACCTGGAGGCTTTGATGTGGTTTGGTGGTGTTAATATTCTCCTCCTATTCCTTCTCCTGAAAAGCCACTGAATAATTAACTCTCCAGTCCAATTTGATCACACTAGAGATATATCCAAATGAATAGGTTTGTTGAGGAACACCTTCTGTATTACACCTACTGTCTATCACAGTTAGTAAACCTAAGGTTTTCACCAAATTCTGCTGTGGATTTGCAATCTCCAGACTACGAAAAATCATTTTGGGATCTGCTATTGTAAAACAGCTACAATTTAAAATGTGCCAGTGAAGCCCTGGCTTACCCTTGAACATCTTACTTTTCCTTCTTTTTAATTTTCACCTGGGCTGCTGCAGTGGTGGTGAACAGCAGATGCAGTTAGCCACATTACTGCAGTTCTACATGGGGAAATCTTGATGTATGAAGACACAGCATGAGAAACAAAAGCCCATCTCAAATTTATCACATCTCTCCTACCCCAGTTCATAAGAAACTATAAATCTGCATGTATAAATGCAGAAACATTTTCAAATAACTCTAATAAGCTGTGTGTCTGACTGACACAAAAGCCAAAAGCACCTGGGTGCAAACAAGCTGACTGGACATCTGGAGAAGCAGATGTTTAGGGAACATGTCTTGAGAGTTACAAGAGGCATTTTATAGAAACGACAGATTATTATGGCATAATCGTTACATGTACTGAGAAGACAGCGTGTGGACTGTGTGTATATAAATGCTGCTTTTAAGCCAAAGAAAACATGCTTTAGACTTGTAAGTAAAAAATCTGAATGCAATGATTGCATTCTCCAATTTTCTTATGCAGGCCTGCTGCAGGTGATGCTGCCTAGCCTCCTTTTTAGACCTCTAAGTTGCACTTTTAGAATGCTACATGATCACCTATTTTACCGTACACCTTTTCCTGATCCTTGTTCATTTCCAAAGCCAGATGGCAAAATGGAAGACTTAGAATAACTTAATTCTCTAACCTTTTAATAAAAGCACAGCTTAAAACACTTCTGGCTAAGATGACTGAAAACACCATAAGGAAAAGCTTTTTTTTATAAAGACAATGTCTTTTTAGTCAGGATCCCTACAAGGTGCAGGTTTGAGAAATACAACACTGGACTAACACCATCTATTTATCCCCTCATTTTTCTCTCTTACTTCCTTATTAGACATAATGGCCCTAACAGTCACAGAAGCAGAGACCAAACACTGAAAAATTCTGTACCTTATTATTATTCCTTAATAATTATTATTTATTACTTTTATTA
>NW_009930215.1:0-936 GCF_000696875.1 Nestor notabilis | reverse complement strand
CAGTGACTGAACTAAAATCAAATGGGAATCCTATGGTGAGTAAGCAATAATTGAATTTTAATTCAACTATGAATTCACAATGATGATGTAAATGATAATTTGGACAATGAGTTTGCCTTCCAGTACCTAACTGGATGCCTCCAAGAAAGCTGGAGGGGGATATTTTACAAGCATACGTAATGAATGAGGGGGAACGGCTTTAATCTGACAGAGAGGGGGGATGAGATGAGATTTTAGGAGAAGCTCTTCCCTGTGAGGGTGCTGAGGCGCTGGCACAGGGCGCCCGGAGAAGCGGTGGCTGCCCCATCCCTGGCAGTGTTCAAGGCCACGTTGGACACAGGGGCTTGGAGCAACCTGCGTCCCTGCCCGGGGCAGGGGTTGGAGCTGGAGGAGCTTTAAGGTCCCTTCCAATCCAAGCTGTTCCGTGATTCTGTGATTCTATACAACCCTTGATTAAACCCCAAATCTTTGCATACAGGGAGGTGATAATGCTCATACTCCAGCACGCACCATGCCAGGGGCTCCTACTTAACTGGAAAATTTGCAGGACAAATATTCCAAGCAGCCAGAGGAATCCACATTGGAATGAATGTGTGTGGTGAGTCTCTCTCATGGGAAAAGACCGAATGTTCTTGAGTGAAGCATAAGCGGGAGGTTATTGGGGGCCCAGAGTCCTTTTAAGCACCACAGCAGGTGACCACAACTATTCATTGACCACACGAGGTGCTTCCTAGGCTGGTGATAGAGACCCGCAGGAGTGAGAGGACTTGGGATCAGACCCCAGGGTTCTGGGATCTTGCTGCATCTCTGTGAAAGGCAGCCTGCAGACAGCAATGTAGGAGACCTGTTAAGGGGCTCCCCAATGCCAGCACGTGTTGATGTGTCCAAAGGAGCTGCTCTCATAAACACCCTCCTGGGCTGCTTGAAAACTTGTGC
>NW_009930214.1:250-7171 GCF_000696875.1 Nestor notabilis | reverse complement strand
GTGTGGATAAGTGTAGCTAGGTAGGTTTTATTTTTAAAATAGAAACCCCATAGTTTGGCACTGGGAGGCTCCAGCTCTCCAGCAAAGCACCAAGCAAACTGGCCCTCAGTAGGAAAACATAAAGAAAATTCTGGATTTCCAGTGGTGATAGAAAAAGATTTCTGCATTAACAGAACGTATCTTTCACTACTATCAGCATGAGTCTTCTTTCCTTGGTCAGTGGATCTGAGCTTTGGTTATAACACTGAATTAGGCAAGTCTTAAACTTACTTGGTTTCTAGTAATTCAGTAAATTCCAAACAGATCTCACTTTAACATTCAACTTGCATTTCCTCTTCATTTAGTCCAGTTATTTCTATTGATAACTCTTCCCCAGAACTGAGATATCTTTTCAGGTGACTTGAGGCAGGGTGGGATCTATGGTCTGTGCTTGTGCCAGAAGCATGTACTGTTTTCATAGGCTTCAAATGCATGAAATAAACAGAGAATCTTCACTTCTTTTGCCTTGCCTCTCCTAGCATAATCTGACCTCTAGAGTTTAAATTATTAGAGGCAGGAGACATATTCTTGCATATCTTTACACACTGTGCACAACCAAAGGACCTCAGACTTGCGCGTATGCTTTACTGACACTATGAAGGCATTGATCATGCACTTCAGTTCCTAAATAACTCTGTAGGTGCCAACAACAAACCATGGTTTGTTTCCAAGATGTAGCCTTAGCAGGTAACAGTGCCCTCCTTCTTGGAGTTTTTGCTGTGATGTGTCAAGATTAAGAAATCAGCCTGAGTGCATGAAAAGTTCAGCAAATCAAAAAGATGCATACCTGATTTTTAGATACTGTCTTTGTTATTTTGCAGGTTGATAACCTGCAAAGCTGACATGTACAAGGTCTGACGTACAAAGCCATGCTCCGCTGAGGACAAGTGAAAGAAATTAATCGTACTTCATCTCCAGTATTCAACCATAACACCATTTTGCTTTTCTTAAGCAAAGCACGCATTTCCTTTTTTTTGGGCTCTGAATCTGTATCAACACTCTCAGTCAGCGCTTTTAACAGAACACTGCCTGATTCATACATTCCTAGGACCTTTATGTTGTCTTGTTCCAGGTATGTCTTGTTCCATGTATCATTCTAGCTATGCATAAAATGGAATATTTATTAACAATTTTCTTCGTGGTATTTCCACTAAAGAGAAATCCTCTGGATATGGCTGTGCTCTGTGTCCAGGTCTTGCCAGCAAGAGCCAGGACCAAATCTACCTCTGGACCAGGGTTATAAACATTTTAAAGTTTGGATTCTGTTTTGCGTTGTCGAACAAAAGACCTGGTCCACAGATCCTCTGCTCCCTGATCCTTTCCTGACAAAACAACCTATGTTTGGTTGGTACCTCCCACAGCTACTAACGATATGGGGAGATATATCCTTATCTGCAGTGAGTCTTGGAAGGTCACAGTGCTTGCAAAATACTCCCACCATGGAACAGTGCTCAGCTAGATGGACTGGCTCAGTGAAACAGCCCAAATTTCTGCTTGCTGTCAATTATCCTTACCTTTGCATAACAGGAATTTAAAATATTAGCAAGCTTAGACAACATGATTAAATCTGTTAAATATTATAGCCTTGCCTCTAATAATTGGCATTCTTTTCCCAAGACTTGCTGCTTCCAATTCTGAAGGGAAATAGCACTAATTAGCTGTATTAGGAAGACATGTGACATCTTATTTCACTATAGCTACCTTCCTTTAACTACAGCTAGGTAATTGCAAGACCAGAGCTATTGAAAATAAAGACTATATTGGTTGTGGACAATTGACAACTGTCCAGGTTAGAAGTTTGTTTTTCTATGCACTGGTAAGAAATCCCAGGCTAGACAATGAACTTATGTTTGTGAGCTTTGTTCTGGTTTCACCAAATGGCATCACAATGATGTCTGTAATACAGCTAGACCCTAATACAGTTTAAAATGCAATATTTTATAAGTCTGTCTGTACAATGTGGATAGACCTGAAGCTATTTTAAATAGCAGTAGACTACTTGCAGAACCATGGAGTTCAGCATGAACTGATTTGCCCAGGATCTGTAAGTGGTTTTCCTTCTCAGCTCTCTGCTGCTGGTATCCAGATTTTCCACCAGCATCCATGTTAACCTGGATAGTGTCCGTTAGCCTTAGCAGAGACTGCAAAGTACATTCAGATCAATAATTTTTTGATGACTATACTTGAGAAGTCCTGTTTGAGAGGATTTTCTCTTTTATTGCACAGGATGCTCACTCTTTATCATTAACTTCTAGTACATTCAGCTAAAGCTGAGGGAGCTTGTACAATTAGTCCTGAGATCTAAAAATGCAATAGCAAAGTGATAAAAACATGATTACCTGCATGTTTTCCCTTTCCCACATCTGCCACCATAAAGAGCCTGCCTGAGTCTTGCACAGATCTGGACCAGCAAAGCAATATGTCAAAATGTAATGCCAAGGGTGTTTGAGTGGAAACAGAAGTCAGTTTCAGAGAGTCATGTAGCCAGCCGAATGCCTTGCAGCCTCCTTGCTGCCTTCTAAAAGACTAGCTTTTGATCTCTGACCAATTCCAAGCTGTGGAACACTGGGAAGAAAATACCTCCCCAGCTCCTCCAAAGACTCTCTGTTTTACTTTGATTGCTTTGATCTATATACCTGTCAATCCCAACAACGCAATTGACCATCTTTTCACTCCTTGAATACTGGGATTTGATGATTTTGAGACCAGAAATAGAATTCCCTTTTCTATTCCTACAGCTGTGTTCCTGAACACTCATCCTTTACAATATTTGTCTGTGTATCACTCCTCTTGAGGAGGGAGGTCACCACGATGTATTTACCTGTAAGAACATATACTTACCCCAGGAATAAGATAGTTGGGAACAGATAATTTTTTTTTTTTTCCTTACGGAAATCCCTACAGAAAAAGCTTAACAAGGAGACAGGAAACTTTTTATCCTACTACCTTTTATACATGGCTTTGGTAAGCAGAATTAAGACTAGCAGAGCTTTGCCATTCCAGCCAAACCTCAACACAAGGGAAAATGTGGTTCTAACCTGTGGTACCTGAGCCCATAGCAAAATCCTAGGGTACAGGAAAAAATTGCAGTTGCATCCCACATCAGCTGCATGACATGAATGCTCCACCTGGGATGAACTGTGGGAGGAGCAATGGGAACAGGACATGCAAAGAAATCCTAGCAATATTGGCCAATATCTTCCCTTCTCAACAACTGAAACTGCTGAGAGCTCAACAGCTGCACCTTCATGCTTTTGCTTAATACTTTACACTCCACTCCCTCAGTCACTTTGCTATTAGCTGCAATATGTAAACATGCAACTTGCTCAAAGTAACAGGCTGTAAAGCTATTTTGCCACAAGCTTTTCTTTCCATTCAGTGCAGTAAGATGACCATTTAAGCAAGAACAGGCTTGACCTCTTTACACCTGTGAAGAACTGTAATGGTCATTTAACACATCAGTTTTCAGTGCACTGTCTGCCGCCTTCTGCTGTGTTGGAAGTACTTCCAGCACGTTGTGAGTCACCTTAACACAGGTACTTTCCAGGTATATGTTTTGCTTAAGAACCTTGCACTGCTGCTCCACGTGCTTGCCACTCATTATCGAAGCACTATGCTCAGCAACACTGAAGAGTGGCCCAGGCAGCTGCACCAGAAACCAGGCTGACATGTCACAGCCCTCCTTCACAAGACCTCCCCCAGATCTACCAACACATCTCACTTCAGGGTTTGGGGTTTTTTTTGTGCTCTAACATTCCTTCTGTTGCTCATCAAACTTCTTTGCTGTCCTCATGTCTTTAATTTGACAAACGCTCTTGTAGAAACCCCTAATATCTACATTATCCAATCCCTTGTTTTTCATGATTGCTTCTGTAGGTAATTAGCAGACAATCCTTGTCCTGCAGACTTTACAATCTCTCTTTTCCTGCTGTCGATGTTACTCTACGGTCATAGACTCACACAGTGCATTTCCCTAGTCCCTGAATCCTGCAGTGTCTTTTTCACCTGACACCTGCCAGAACTGAACTACATGAAGAAATATTTGGGACATGCAACATTGCATAAACTTGGGCCAGAATTGCAAGGCTCTTCATGCTACCCTCCTTTAAAGCTTATGCTTGGAGGCTGGATTACCCCCGAACTTGCCCCAAAAAGGGCAGATAAATGGACTCTACAGATGAAGAAGAGGTTGGGGGAAGGAAGAAACGCATGTATCTATCTCAGATTGGTGGACACTCACTGACTGACCACGTTTACTTTGGATATCACATAAGCAAAATACACCCTAAGACAACACAAATCATTGAGAAGTCAGTAACTTTCAGTTCTGCACTTAAAAGTCAACCTTTTTGCTAGTTTAGCAACAAGAATTTATATATAAAATTGCAAGTTTCAGAGGCAGGTAATGGTAGGCATCTATAGGTCTTCTGGTAAAACATCAGACCGAACTGCAACCTATTTTTGAATTAGTAACTTAGAGCATGTCCTACAGCACCACCTAGCAGGCTAATTTAAAAGTGGTCTATATCCCTTGATCCCCGACTCTAAGTGTGCTTATGCAACAGAAATAGGGTTCAATTCAGTTTTCTTTCAACTTCCTTGCTATAACAGCTACTTTTTGAAACCAGAATCGTGCTAACATGGCAGTTAGTGAAGCTGGGGTCTCTGCTTTTCACAATCATATTATAAAGCTCTTGAGAAGAACCA
Source organism: Nestor notabilis (assembly GCF_000696875.1). NCBI lineage: Eukaryota > Metazoa > Chordata > Aves > Psittaciformes > Psittacidae > Nestor > Nestor notabilis. Next base: position 2,425 of record NW_009930214.1, on the reverse strand, counting down.
TAGTGCAAATGCAACACTGTGGTGGCCTCTTGTGTTTTTGTGCAAGAAGCCATCGGTTTCTAGACATCTCCAGCTGCTACAGAAAGCAGAAGCACCTTTCAGAAAGTCAGGCTGCACAAACCCATCCCACCGTCCTTCCATATTCACCAGAAGAATAAATAAGCCTCGGTGACTCTGACTTTCAAAATCCATCATCACACTCTGTTTTGGTTTGTAAGGAGTCTGGTCTCCAGTTGTCCATTGTCCCCTGCATGCACGTTTTCCTTGTACATCTGCATGAAGTACAAATATCAATGCCAACTTACAAATGGTAAGTTTTGGCAGATGATGAAGCTACATGCTGAGGCTGCAGACCCATGGCCGTAACAGCTCTCAGCTGTTATAAAGGGGAGATGAAGGTCTCCCTTTTACAACTCTGTCTCTTTTCAGACTTTTCAATTATCCCATTCAGCTCACCGATCTGGTAGAAAATGATCTCTTTTTCCATTATTACGTCTTCTGCTGATAGTGAGTTAAAAGCAGTAGCACAAGAGGGTCTGAGGGATGCCAGATATGGCAAAAAATGGTTCAGAAGGAGACAAGAGAGGTGAGGAAGGTGGGATCTTTCCTCTGACTTCTCCCTTTGGGTAGCAGCAAACTGTTCATCTGCCTTGCCATATTGCATAAAACCATAACCTAAGGGCAGAACTGTGCCCTCTCATGAAGGAGTGTGTTTTCTCAGCAATTAACACTTGGACTCATAGAATGGTTTGGGTTGGAAGGGATCTTAAGATAATCTAGTCCCAACCCCCCTGCCATGAGCAGGGACACCACACACTAAACCATGTCGCCCAAGGCTCTGTCCAACCTGGCCCGGAACACCACCAGGGATGGAACATTCACAACTTCCTTGGGCAACCTATTCCAGTGCCTCACCACCCTCACTGTAAAGAACTTCTTCCTTATATCTAATCTAAACTTCCCCTGTTTAAGTTTAAAGCCATTACCCCTTGTCCTACCACTACAGTCCCTAACAAAGAGTCCCTCCCCAACATCCTTATAGGCCCCCCTCATAAACTGGAAGGCTGCTATGAGGTCTCCACGCAGCCTTCTCTTCTCCAGACTGAACAGCCCCAACTTTATCAGCCTGGCTTCATACAGGGGGTGCTCCAGCCCTCTTATCATCCTCGTGGCCCTTAGTTAAAACCAAGCCTGTCGTTATCAGCCTCTGCTCACAACAGGGAGGGATGCTGGCTATGCCTAGCGAGGCCTGTTTAGCACTAGCATTTCTAAAATGCAGAAGATCATCTAGTACGAAAAAGTTAGGGTGAGTATCTTCATCAGGATACTTCCACTTAAACCCTGAAGGAATGCCTGAATTTGAACGAAAACTAAGATTTCTGTTCAAAATCTTAATCCTGTGATGTGAAAGCAAATCTCAGGCCAAAAGGTCTAGGAACTGAACCTCTACTGGCAAGAAATGCTTCAATCAGGGCTGCTATAAAAAAAAATATAATCTGTCAAAATTAATGTAATAGCTTGCTTTTATTTCCATTTTGCTGTTTCTCAACCCATTACAAAGCATTATTTCTACTTGGATTGTAAAAAATTGATATGTCATGACTGCCTGGTGTGAAGGGATGTTTTGAAACAACCATTGAGCATCAATGCTTGTCCTATAGATGAGGCAAAACTGATCTTCTACTACCCACTACCCAAACAAAATCCTGAACTGGCCATAAGCTATTCTCTGTCCTTGTTTTGCAAGGGCTGCACAACCTAGGGGCAAGGCTGGACTCATTAGAACCATGCCCTCAAAGGCCAGTGCTTGCCAAAGGATGCTGCTCTAGCAAACCAGCACTGCCAAGTGAAGGGCAGAGCTTCCCAGGCTGTGTAACAAATCCACGCAGGATTATTGAGAAATTGCACAAGCCATCTTCTGCTTTCAGCAAATCATAACTCTAAAGCGAATAAGATTCCCTGCATGTGTTATTTCCTAGTAGGGATGGCAGAGAAAATAAACCCTGTGACAGATGCTATTATGCCACTTACTGCCTTCCCAGTAAGCGTTCCTGTGCTGCAGTGAGAGGGCTGTACTAGTAACATATATATACCGTATTTGACAGGAAAAATACGGGGAGTTACAGCACGAAACACAAGGACACGGAATGGATTTACGACCTCGGGTGACGGTCC
>NW_009930214.1:0-219 GCF_000696875.1 Nestor notabilis | reverse complement strand
GGCCCTCCCCCCGGGCCAGACCTGCCGCTCGGGTGCCCCTCGGGGAGCGGCGGCCTTGCTCCTCGCTTCCAAGGTAGCGCAGCGGGTCGGACCTCCCAAAGGGAAGGAGAGCTCTGCCGCCTGTTTGTTCAAGGCCACGGCTCACCCTCCTGGGTTCAACCCCTGAGAAAGCGACAACTGCGCCGCTCAAGCGGACTAGACCTCGACACACACACCCCC
>NW_009930213.1:26957-52745 GCF_000696875.1 Nestor notabilis | reverse complement strand
CTGTCGGGGACGGAAGCGCTCCTCTGCCATCTTGGGAGGTCCGGAGGGCTCGCACGGCCGTGCGGGGGTCTGCATTTCCTCAGGTGGGCTCTGTCTGGCTCTGCGGGAGTTGAAAAGGAATGCCCAACCAGCGTGACACTGAATAACCGCAGTGGCATGAATAACTGTAGTCTTTGTTTTAAAAAAACCCAACATTCCTTCAAACACATTTTGGTGTTCTACAGGTCAGGAGTTAGTAAATTCCATTTCTGGGGTGACCCTTACTTCATACTTGTATACTCAGTGTACACGAGCTCTCCACAATTCCTGGGCATTCTTCCTCACAGTGTGAGAAATCCTGTAAAGTCTTTAAAGTGCCTACTTCATGTTTCTCTGCCTAGTAATTCCTAATGAAGTGTATGAATTCATAATGCATATTGAGATAACATTAAGATTTGTAGCCTCAAGCAGGAAAAAGTAGAATGGTGAACACTTGGCCTTTGCTGATAACTTGGTTGGTTGTAAAGGGAAGGTCAAAATTCATATGCTTGACAATGAATTTCTAGCAACTGCCAGCTGCTTCCAAAGACCTCATGTTCCTCCACTTACACGTGATTTTTATACTTAACTTCTACATTAAAGAATTTATGAGAGTTCTGAATCTCCCTCTGTTAACCATGGGTGAAGTTGTGCTGTCTCACTGCCACTTACGCCTTATATATCAGTACATGCTTTTCAAAAGTTGCATAGATAGCGATGTATTAGCCCGAATATGATGAGAGCATTTTGGGGTGCTGGTCTGAAAATAAGAAATGGTTTGTTTTAAGTGGTTTTCTAACGTACTCAATCACATTTTATAGATTTTTTTTTCCCTCCCCTTACAAGGAAAGAAATAATGCCACTGTGTAGCTATTAATCAAAACTGAAGAAACTATTTTCAGAAATTGCTTAGGTGTCTGGAAAGCTCTTATTAGAAGACAAGGATGATGAATAACCACTGTACTGCATACCTACTTTTGTGTCATAGCACTTTTCATTCACAGATCTCAAAATCCTTTCTTTTCAGTGACTTGGGCACTTTCATGATCCATCTCTTTTATAGACAGTTGTGTCAATTAAGTGACTTGTTAATAACTGGCAGAGCTAACAGGAAATCCTCCTCGTAGAGCTTATGAAGACTAATTTATCTCCTCTGAAATGAAAATGCATCTTACCATTGTTCTTAATGGGACATTTCTTCTTTGAATATGTTCACTTACAGTAAATTAATTTCTTTTCAATAAACAGAGGGAGGATTTAGCTGCTTGCTTGTTGGTGTAGTTAGAAACCTTCACTGGACATCACTGGATTAGCTTGTTCCTAAGGCAAACTATGCCTTAGTAATGGCATAGAGTGGTTTTCCAGCCTGAAGTATTGTGTGACAAATCCTGGGCCAGAAAAATTACTTTGGGATGTGGGTGAACCAAGTGAGTGGGTCAATCTTCACTATGGTGTTTGCTTGTTTGTTTTCAAGACAGTGTTTCCCAGCCATGAAGGTCTAAACCGGTGCTCTTCAATATTGTATTGTATTGTAACATGTCTCTAAATATTTTGGTGAAGTGATACATGGCAAAGTTGCATCAGATATGCCTATAAAATACGTATGAATTGGGTTAGCACACCTACATCACCCAGGCAGTCCCTGTGCGGAGTTACTGGGCAGGCACCTGGAGCTGCGTGGCTGCGGGAGCATGGTGCTGATGCTCTCAGCTCTGCTGATCAGCCTGAGCATGAAACAGCTGCAGATCTTCATGTCTCAGCACTAGTTCATTTAGGGTTAGCTCAGAGCTAACTTGTGAAAGGCAGTTATTCTGCTTACCCTAACTCGAGTGATGGGGGAGAATCCAGCACAGTCTTGGGTGTTACAATGCATTGTTCTTTTCCTGCTTGTCCGGTTATCTTTGTATATGGGTCAGCACATCACAGTGTGGTACACAGATGTGTGTCTCTAAGCAGGAAGTTGTTAAGAGAGCTCCTCTGTGATTACTGCAGGTGAAAGCAGGCACCTGGGATAAATATAGAGCAGCTGATGCGCTTCCCTTGTCCAGGTACTCCTGCCCTGCCTGCAGAACTTGTTTGTCATGGGGAACATGTCCAAAGTTGCTTTGATGTTGAGATTTTGCTGTAAATTAGAGCAACAGGAACAGGACTGTAGTCTCCTCTTCCCGTCTAGCTTCCATATCTCTTCTACTTCAGTAGCACACTCAAGCACAATCTCATTTGGGTTTTATACATATTTTTCAGTATTTTTTGTTTAAGAGCTTTGCTCATCAACATTTTAATTCAAATAGAGTTACTACTTCAGCTGATCATTCTATTGATCTTCTCCAAAAGATATTATACCAGTGAAAATTGGTTGAATTTAACTGAAGTGGCAGAAGATTTGGAAACAAGATGTAATGAGGTCTCAGCCTTTTTTATCCCCCTTATTTTTTATTTGCTGAAATCCTAATATCTTGAGTGTAAGTGAGAGACAGCAAGATGGATAGGAAAAGACACTATCATGTCGTAGAATTGGGTAGAATTTCCTTCGTATATAGTCTATGTGGGCCATCTTGGCATCCTGCTGTGTACATTTAGAGGATGGAGTACTCAAATAAGCTGAGCTTTTTCCCCTTCACATTGATCCAGTGAAGTTCAACATAACCTGTTTCTTGGCCAAAAGCTCATTACTGTATTAAGTGAGTTAGCTGATAAAAGCAGTTGTCTTGCTGAACATGCTGGTCCTATGAAGCTATAAGTGATTTTAAATCTTTTGTTTTAGTCAGAGAAATACGGATTCATGTATCACTTCTGCAGGATCGTGTGTTTCCTGGGGTTCACACAAATAAGATTGTAAATGAAAGCGTAAGGGCAAGTCTGGCCTTCACTTCCCTGCTGAATCAGTCATGGGACCTGTTTGTGTCAACAGAGGAGGAGAGAAACAAAGTCAAATACTGTTCCAAGAGCCCAGAGAAAAGGGGGAATCTTAGTAGAAGGAGTACTGTGATGTGTGAACACGAGAGTTAATAGGGAACAAGGGGACAAATTGCCCTCAAAACAGACCTGGCCCAGCTTATGCCTGGCTCTGTCCACATCTGTCATCTGTTTTGTCTGGCCTCAGGGCAGCCCTCAGGAGAAGGGTGGTCAGAACATTCAGGGACCAGTGTGCCTGGGCACATCTGGCGTTGTAATAAGCATCTGGCACGTGTGGTTAGACTCCAGCACAGTTAGGCTTGTCTGGCAGCTGTGTATGCAGGCAGTTGGCTCTGAGGGCAGGCATGCCTACAGCTGTTTGGTAGTCTTCCTTGTGCAGTCCGTCTCAGATCTGTTCCTGTTGTGCTTCCAGAGCTATGTGCATCCCATCTTTGGGACTGCCTGTGAGCTGAGTAACTTGAAAGCAATGGGGAGGCCAGCACTTTGAGCATAAAAGGTTGTGTAACTGACTTTTCAAGGGCTTCCCAGTGTTTCTCTCATAAGAATCGAATAATGCCTGATGATACAAAAAATTTTCACAGGGTTTTGATAGATATCACACTTCTCAGAGACAGACTGTTCTGATTACTTTTGTAGGGAATAATGTACATTTTAGCTACCCTTCCACCAAGTGGAAAACTTTCAGTGGAAAACTGCACAGATGATTGACAAACTTGTGCCACTGAATATTTGTAAGTCCTTGGCAGGTATTCTGTATAGGACAATGGTATTATACAGTCTTGCAGCTTCATGCGGTGGTTGCTAAAAATGAAACCTGACTATTCAATTAAAATTATATTAAACGGTGCTCTCAGGCAAATGCTTGTCCTAAGCAAAATTGCAGCTAGGGGTCTCTGTGTACATGTTGGAGGCAGCAAAATGGCAGGCTAAAATGTGTATTAGAATTCATTTGTCACTCTCAGAAATTGTCTATTGGAAGCATTTTCTGATTCCAGATAGGTAAAACACAGGCTTTCTGTTTCTATAGCAGGTGCATTTAGGCTTAGTCCTGCTCACACTTTTCCTTTTTGAGGACATCCAGCACAGAAATGATTGTCACACGCATGTCTTTCATTGACTTCTCTGGGATTTAAGGTACTCCTTCATGGCTAGCCTGGCAAGGAAACACTGGGTATGGCTGTATAGTTGAGTTTGTTGTATGGCTGCCAACAACATCTACGACCCTCTGTTGCTACTTTGCCTAGGAGTGTTTTACCAGAAAGTGTCATCTAATGGAAGACAAAGAGCTCAGCTTTTAGCCCTCTGCTAGTGGTGTAAGCTCACTCTTCCCTCAGGTCTTCATATCCTTCCCACTGCAGAGCACTTGTGGGTGTTACAATGACAGCATATGTGTGTTTGGCTAGAGGTAGTGATGTTCTCTCCCAGAAAAGGTATTGACTTCGTAAAAAAAGTTTGGCTGATTGTAGGGCAGTATTACTAATTTGGGCCCTTTCGGCAATGAAATGTAGCATAAAAAAATGTTACATGTTCGTGTAAGAGTGAGAAAAGTGAGGAACCAGCACTGAAGTCATTTGCATGGATCCACAGCACAGCCAGGAACAGAATACCAGTTTCTTAGTACGGAGGTCATGAATTCTGATACACATTACACATACGGGCGTTTAAGAGAAGTGGTCTCCCCTGTTAATGTCTTTTTCATGACAGCGCCTGTGTTTTCCAGATTGAAATTAAAATTAATTGTTGAAAAGTGCCTGCGGTAGAGAAAGTGATAAGTACCTGAGAGTGAACCGAGAAGCCATGTAAACCTCCTGAATTGGTTTAGTCCCCAGTGGCTGAGATTTTTTAGATCAAAGGAATGGAAAAGAATATAGAAGCAGAAACATGACAGCTCCCCAAATGTAACGGCTCCAGGTTTCTTTTTTGCAGGGAAGCTGACTCATAATGGAGGGAATATATTTTTTCCTTTCATTCTTTCTGTATTTTTGGATCGGAAGGTTGTTAGTTTTATTTGAAGAGTTTACTTTTTAGCTTCATGAGGAGCTGCAGATGGCTTGTGGAATCAGGGTGACTATATATCATTCATTATGACATTTTTTGCTGACTAAAAATGAATTGAGTGATTAGTACACATTCTTATTAACATTCTTAATTCTCAGCCTACTTTGTACATGGAACTGACCTGGAAGAAACTTGCTCAAAAAAGCATCAAAAATTCCCTAGCAGCATAAAGTAACAGCTTTCTCTCTGCTGTGTGCAATCAGTGCAAAAGGGCCATAAAACTTAGCAGAACAGTGTATTTCTAATTCTAAAATTAACTGTATAGGTTTCACTGAACAAGGTATGTGAGGAAAAAACTTTCTGTGTCATATGTGATCTAGCTTGTAATAACTACAGAAGTTATCCCTTTTACTGATACAGAATGCATATGGGAAAGTGCTGAAACAGTAAGAGGAGACATACCTGTCATAACTGACCAAGTCTTGCAAAGTGCTTGGTACTTTCATTAATCACAGAAGTCCGCAGGAATTGAAGGCACACTGCACTTTGCAATAGGCACTTAGCACATATAGTCAAATCCATTTTTAATGTGGCTTTCACTTTGAAGTACCATGCTGTATATGAAAACCAGATACAGAAATGTGATATAATGGCTAATGTTTCTAGATGCAGTGAGGTCAGAAGGTACAAAGACCTACAGCAACTACCTCCTTTGATTCTAGATTGATAGCTATAGAATTTAGCAAGATAGACAAAGTTGTTTCACAATTTTCAGCATGTTACTGTTTGAAGTATTGACATTTCCAGTTTGCAATACCAGGGTGTCTTCCCCGTTATCAGAGAGTATACTTGATCCTTCTTGCACTGACTTAAAAATGCTTTTGTTCTTGACTTTGCTGGGACAATTTTGAACCTTGCCCCTGATTTTTCTGAAAGATGAAATCAAGGGATGTGTATTTATAGGGGAAGATTGTACAGTTGGACCTCTCCTGCTCACATGCCAAAGTACGTTTACACCCTTTTGTAACTATTTCATCTGTAATCAAAGTCTGTTTCTCTGTCTGCATAGTTGGGATGTGTCAGGTACGAGTGCTCCGGATATCCTTGGTCATTTTCTCCTGCCTTTGGGAGGTATGGGGCCAAAGATGGACTTGTGTGATTCAGTCCTGCTATTTGCTGCTTAAGAGATGCAAAGATTGCACATGTATGGAGTGATACGCTAGAGGTTTGTACTCTTTGATGTCTAGCTTGCATGGCTTTGTCCTGCAGAGCTCCCTGCCCAAACATAGGTTGGCTTCCCAGTCCACTGCTTCATGATGCTTTGAAGAAAGAGGAAAAGGAAAGCTTAGGCAGTTATGGAACATCTTATCCTTACTTGGTTGCTCGTAACTCCTTGAACAAGCTGCTTCTTCCAGCCTTCTTTATTGGCTGAAAAAAAAAAAGAATTTGGGGCTTACCCTGCATTAACTACAGTGATCGTGATCATTCCTTGATTTGCAAGTTGGTTTCGTAGAAACAAAGAGGGCATATTTTCCTTTTCCACATCAAAGCACGCTAAGCTTCTTGTCTGTGCCTCATCAAAGGGGTGATTTCAGCACATGTATTCCTCAGAAAATGACAGGAAGAACTAGGAAATAAAATTGAAATGAAACATTAATTTAAAAGAACACAAGCATCCTAATTGGAGATTTACTTCCACAGTTTTTCCCATGTCTGAAAAATGATGGCTGGGAGTCTAATCAGGCTTTTGGCAGGCACTCTCTCTGAATTGTTCATAATAACTCTTAAATCCATTCACTGCAATTTTAAAATGAATTTAGATGCCATCATCTGTGTGGGTAATCTAAGGGACCACATCTTGATCCTTTGCTCACGAAAGAGGTATTCATTAAAGCTGCTAAAACCAACAGAGAACAGAAGGCATGTCAAGGTCATTGTAATATTCTTGTTCTGAAATTACTACAGTAGCCTGTACGGCACATATATAAATCATATCTGGGCCAGCCAAGTTCCACCGGCTCAGCTACCGGGGATGAAGTTGCATAAGGTATCAGTGCTTTCTGTGAGAAACTAAATACAGTGTGTCTGCAAACCACGCTCATCTCACTCACAAAACAGTTGCATAAGTGAACAACCCAAGGTCTCATCCCTCGGGCTTCATGGTGGGTATAAAGACTGTTCCTTGCAGGTGAGGAGCATGGGCTGTCATAATACAGTCAGCAAAGAGAAGCTGCCTCTGTGTCCTTTATAAAGAAAAGAATTGTCTCATTAATATTAACAAAAAATACCCAGCTGCATTCGTCGGGTTCAATTCAACAATGTTTTGTAAATGTTAGAATATATTGCAGTTTACATGTGCAAAGACATCCAGTACTAATTCTTTCAGAATACCCTGATGATGGATTTTTGAGGGTTTATAGGCAAGAGATTAGAAAAGCCACATGTCAAGAGTGACAAGGAGACAGACACATAAACACAGTGACTGGGATGGAGAAATGTTTATTAATAAAAAGAGACGTCCATGTAGTGCTGTCAGCTAGCAAGAGATGCACTCCCATGGAGTGGGTGTGAGTTTCCCATGGAATTAAATTAAGTTCCATTTAATCCTGTTTATTATTTAATTAAAAGGCAGGGTAGTGGGAGACCTGTGTCTCCCTGTGTTGGAGCCCTTCGTTTTTTAGTGCTCAGCTTCGTGTCATGTGGTATGAGGTGGAAAGCAGAGTCCTGGATTTCAGGGCACAGTGACACTACTGTGTGTTTATTGAAAGGATGTACAGTATTGCATCATGTTGTCTCATGACTAATGCTCAGGAGATGAAAATAAGGAAGGCAGAGAAAGAAAGGACTTTTCAGTAAGGTGGACAGACAATGTAATAAGAATGGTATTAGTGCTGGGGGGCTGCATTCTAATATCTCTGCTCTTATTTTCCTTTCCTAGGCTTAGGCTGTGCCTTGATCTAGATTTACTGCCAGCTCTAGATCTGAAACGATGGCTGCAGCAAGGCCTAAGTTAAGCTCTTAATGATACATACATTAGGGAAAAAAAGAGAAAACTGGTTATCTGGGCTCTGCAAGAGAAACAGGGGAACTTGACCCAGGCCTCTAAAGATTGACAATAGGTGATGGGTGGCATGTGGAATGATAACGATGTTTTACTCTAAGCATTAAAAGTCAGGATGATTATTCTGAGACTTCATCAGTGTATTTTTGAATCTCTCTATTTCCTTAAGGAATGTTGCAAAATGTCGGCGTTCTTTGGCTGCATTTCCAATTAAATGCAGGATCTGCAGCTTCCTTTGAAGCAACTAAGGAGTCTTCCTATGAACTTTCCACTGCTACCACAGGTACTTTAGCAAGATAATCTTTGCATTAATTTTTCAGGTGTTTGAGCTTAGAAAGTTAACGAAAGGACTGACTACCTTCTAGTTTAGTTCCTCGATAAGCAGGACCACCTGTTATACTTCAGTGTGTACGCTGTGTGTGCATGAGACAGTTGTAGATAGATGTAAGTGCAAGTCTGGCAGAATGGAGTTCTTGTTTGTGACTGGATGTTTTAGGTACAAGCAGAACACAAAGATTAATAACAGGCTGCTACAATAGACAATGTGATACGTATCTGGACAGTCAAGTACGGTGATGCGTAATGTTCCTTTCAATCACAGCACAGTGATGCAGTCTTGGTGCTTTCTCAGCACCTGATTTAGGAGCCTGCCTAAAAGCAAGCTTTTCCAAAGATTGAGTCAGGATAGACTGAGACAACACAACAGTAGGACAGTGTGGTGGACGGGACATATTTTTCCAGAGGAAATCTCCTTGGTTAGTGAGGTTAGCATCTTAGGAGGTACTTTCTGTTTGGGAGTGATGAGAGAGTGCAGACTCCTAAGGCAGAGACGGGTGCAGAGGCAACTAGAATAATTGGTTTGAATGTTGGTTGTTTTGGAATTTGCTGTTATTTTGATGCAGACCATGTGATAGCTGCCTATGTTTTGTTTGATCTCAAGAACGAAGATATTGTGGGGGTTCACTTTTTGTGTGGTGAATCTCTCTGCTTCCTTTGCTGCGCTAGCTTTTCTGTTTCCAAATACAACTGAAAGTCATGACTAGTCAGCAAAGCTGAGGCTACCTTACAGGCTGTCTCTCCCTTTATTTACCCTCTTGAAAGAACATCTGGGATTCTTCTTCCAACAGTGCTTTGATTTTTAGCTCAGGAGGAATGGGAGCAGGATGTTTCTGTGAATCAGTCCTAACCCCTGTCAGTCTGACAAAGCAAAACCCAAGTTTTTTGACCTTGTTGGCAAGTCTTTTCTGTTTATTCATGAATTTTACTGTGGTCAGGACATGGGAAAGATTTTTGCTTTACATGTTTGCACTGGAAAATGCGGCTGCTTTTGCTCATTCAAATGAAGAAAAGGTTTTTGTTCTCCTCCTTGTACTGCCGAGTGTAAGAGGAAACTGCCTGTATTTCCATTGCTGTTTCTCCATTGCCATGGGAACAGATTTGAAGTGCTGCATCCATTAAGTCACTTAATTGAAAAATGGCACAGTTTATCCATTCAACCTGCACTTTTGCAACTGTTTTGTGTATGTCTACATGTCACAATGTAGTTTTTGAGCTAGCTTTGTCCCAAAAGAAATATAGCTGCATTAACTGCAGTTGGGCATGGTGGTTTGGGTTGGGTTAAATAGAATAGGCAGGGCATCATGCTGACATAGATGCATTTCCAACTTAGGCTTATGTGAGATGACTCGAAGGTAGTGCAGGTATATACACTGATATAATGTGACACAATATAACACTGCATTTCATTACACAGAACATGAAGACTTCTCTTAACACTTTGCATTCAGTTACTATTTACTGGTGCAAAATTTTCATGTCCTACCTACTTTTTCATTCATTTCGAGGTTGGTTTCTGTTTCTGGAATGCTAAATCAGACTTTGTGTTTCTAGAATAAAGCTTTCAAATGTAATTCTTCTGTAGTAAAGTAATTACTGCTTGTTAAGCATGGCAGAGTCAGGAGAGAGTGAGACACAAATTGAGGCAAAATGAGGCCTCCTGAAGAAACTGCAGTGCTTGTATTCTTGACTGCACAATACTTAATTGCTACAGAATTTCTAAGCATATGTTAATATGGTAAAATCTATCAAAACTGTATGAATTTATGTATTCTTACCTAGTAGTGTTTCTTTTTTTTCCTGTTCCATTTTAAAACCTACCTCAAGAGTGGAGAATAGAGGAGTAATCTTTGAGTACATTCGTATTTCAAATGAGACCCAATTCCTAGCCTTTTAACCTCACCTGCAGGAAGTGCTGGTGCGAGCATTTTTTATGAGGAATAGCATTACTCTTTTGGGTTCTCCATTTCGACAGACACAGAATGTAGAATATTGATTATGGAAGTTTACATAGAGAGTTGTAAGTACGTGATAGATGCTGTTAGCATTCTCTTACTTTGAGTTGTAGGTGCTGTAGGTGCTTCAAATGAGATTGTTGGCTGGGTTCAAAAGGGCAATGAATCTGCAACTGAGTTGGAGAAGATGGGCTGTTAGCACATTGTGCTCAAGTCACCAGAGAACGGGAAGAAGGAAGGAGGAAAAGAGTAGAATTTTCTTCCTTTTTTTTTCCCCCCTGTTGTCATTACTGCTGACAGCTCCCTCTTCAGTACTGCCAGCTTTTCCCTAGCAGTCAGTAAAATGTTATGTCTCTTTATCTCTTGGACAAATATATGTAGGCTGATTTCCAGATAGCTGCCAATGATAAATAATTTAAAAATTTGCAGAGAATTTATGATTTAAAAAAAAATATTTAAGCAGTTACTCGACAATTTATGAAGAGGGAACTGGGTACAAGTGAGAAGCCCCTTGGTAGTAGTTGAGTATTGGAAAAGAATGAGGGAAGTTCATAATGATCCTAGAAGGAAAGAACTTAAAAAAACCTAACCCTGAAACGTGGTTGAAATACTTTTACAGTCCCTACAGGTCTGTGGTAGAAATCACTCATCACACGGATTCTAGAGAATGTGGTATGCTTCAAAGTGTGAGGAAGGGAATGGTTAAGTCTGAGCTTTGACCTTTAAACAACAACATGTAGATTAGAGTGACATGAGGCACAGTGCACATCTCTCCTTCGGGCCTTCTGCAGTGGATTCTGTGTGTGTGAGGGGAATTATATTTGGTAGCTGATGAACTGCTCTTCCTCTGTAATCTACTTGAATCGAGCTGATCCAAAGCTGATATCTATCAATAGCAAGAGAGTGAGCAAGCATTTTTTTGGGACATGTCTCAAAAAAGGTTTACGGATTTGTATGTCGTGTTATGCTTACTTAGTGAGATGAGTTCTGAAAGTTTTGCTTGAAAAGGGTGTAAAAGATAATCATGGTACTATGAATATGTTAGGAAGAAGGAAAAAAGAAAAAACAACAGAAGAGAGGAGCTAAAGGGTGAAGCAGACAGGATTGGAATGATCAATGCCTTTTTGTTTCAGTCTTCGGAAAACGGTTAATTGTGGTCATGTGCTTAATGAAATTAATTTTAATAAGGGGATAGGCGTGCAGTCCAATGTTAGGAAAGGTTAAGTATTGTGTTTTCTAGTTAAAGGGCCCAGTGAACGTCAGGCTTGATCTAGAGTACCTGAGGAGTTTGCTGGAGTGGTTTCTCAACTGTTAGTGGCTATCTGTAAGATTTCATTAATTATATCCCAAGGAAGAGGAGAAAAATGAGCATAGCGATTACCTTTACAGTGAAAAATGTGGAAGACCCAGTGGATACGAGAGCAGTCTGATCAAATTTTGATTCCTTATCGATTTTTGGGTAAGACAATCAAGACTTTTATCTTTACAAATAATATAATTATGGTAGAATAACTGAACTACTGACAGGGTGGAAGCAGTATCTTTGATATATCTGAGAGTTTTTAAATACTTTTTAGGCAAAGGTCTTTTTGACAGTCCCAAATGCCATTTCTCATAAGCTAGTTAGGTAAGCTGCTCCAGAGGCCATTGCCATAACAAAACAGATTTTTCAAAAAACCTTAAAGCCAACTGTTCACCTATCCGAGTGGTGAGCAGTGGCTTAGTATGGAACTGAAAGGCTTCTGGAGTTGGGGCAAATCAGATCTGATGTATACTCAGTTCTGGTCAGCATTTTCCTTTAGCAACTTAGATAATGAAGCAGCAGATACAGTTACAAAATTTGTTACAACTCAAAATGAAGAAGAGGGGCATGAAACACTCTGAAGGATGGCATCAGAACAGAGGTTAAACTGGAAATAAAGTGTAGCTCTATTTTTGGAAATTACATACATACCACAAGTCTTCAACTACTCAGCCATGTGCCAACTACACAATGAAGTTGTAAAAAGGCAAATACAATTCCAGAATGTCATAGGAGGAGTGTCAGATGTAATTACTCTGCTCACGTCAGTGCTAGTGAAAGCTCAGCTGGAACCCTGCCTTCAGCTTGGAGCACCACACTTCCAGAGAGTTAGCAAGAGCTGAGATGAGAGTAATGAGAACAGCAGGTGGTTTAAAAGACCTGAGATTGGAGATAAATGATGATTATTTTGTCTCCCTCAAAGAAAAACGGAATCACTGGAGTTGAAACAAAGGTGGCAGGGGGGTTGGAACCAGATGATCTTAAGGTCCTTTCCAACCCTAACTATTCTATGATTCTGTGATTTCTAGTTGCTGTCTGAGGAGAGAGATATTTTTAGGCAGAAGTGAGGTGGTGGAAGTGTAGCCACAGCCTCAATGCAGAACAGCAAAACCCCTCATGAAGTAACTTTCAACATGCTTTTGAGAAAATTACAATTGGTAGTTTGTCCAGATGCACTGGGCTCAAGTTTCTGCAGCCCAGAGTCTGCTTTGTAAGTCATCCTGCAGTGCGGCTGGGGTAATCAGCTTTAAGGGCTTCACCGCCACAGTTCCTGCCTCTGAGTGTGAGCTATGTGGAATGAGGCCTCCTCTGTGGGAATGGTATTATCTTGGTGTTATCCATGATATTCATGGATTATTATCCAAAGCTATTCTGAGCTTTTTTTTCCCCAAAGCATTCTCCTTTTTTTTTTTTTTTTTTAAAAAAAATACACTTCTAATGCCATCTGACTCCACTAATACCTTTCATTCTTCCAAAATTTTCAAGCTTTTTTGCTTGCTCTGGTTTTGCTGGCCATGCCACTGGCCTTTCCTTGCTGTTCAATTTCTCACAACCACAGGGCTTTCTCATGGTGCTAGTGCAAAGGGTGTTGGGAAGCCACGAACTGTTTTATCACTAATGATGACAAAATAATTGCTTAGACCTTCTAAGTCAACCACTTACACGCTGAAACAAAATATAAGATAGGTCCATTTCATTGCCTCTTTTGTGGGACTTTTTAATGACACAAAGCCTGTGCAACTTAACCTAGGGAAGATATAGTTATGTCTTGATTTTTCCCATTCAAAGGTCCTAGGTTTTTCTCAGGAAAGTTTTTCTCACCTAAGTCATTCTGTACAGTGTAAAACCGATGTTCTTTTACTGTTTGTATTGAACATATAGGACTCATAATATCTATATTTAGGCAGTACCTAAATTCAAATTTATGTATTTAAACTGAAAAAGGACCTTGGAAGTATTTCTCTTTCATCCATATTTTAGTCTCACTTACCTATCCCTCTAGGCTAGGTAGGCTGTTACTGTTATCTCAAGAGTTGCTATGGAAACATTTAACACTCTCCTTCCTTTTCAGTATGTTCCTGTCAGACAATGTCTGTCTTTTTAAAACTGGCCTTGCTAAAATGGAGGTAAAATGCTAATAATAAAATACTGACTTACCTCACCACCTGATACTGAGCAATAAATTTGTTGAAATCAATGAAGCAGTGTTAAATGACAAGGTGAGAATTTGTCCCTGTATTTTCAACCCCTCCTCTCCTCTTTTTCTCCAAAATTAAACTGCTTTGAGGTCAAAACCAGGTATTTGTATGGGAGAAGTTTTTTGAGCGATGAAAGTGCTCTCTTCAGCTGTGGCGGGTACATACTTTTCATCCCGTTGCTGTTCCTGGGTAATGGCAATGGTGTATGCAAACATAACTGACACAAAGGTTTAATGATTTTAAATTTTGAAGAGTTTTCAATGAAGTCTTCAAAAGGAAGATATTCCACTTGGATAGAATTTATGTACTAGCATACGTGCATGAACTCCACATGGCAACCAGCTATGAAGGTCACTCACTAAATTGAAAAATGTATCAGAAATGTGGGTTTATAATTTGTAGACATCAAAACAATCATACAGAGCAAAACGCATTGAGGGGAAAGTGGCTTATCTCATCCTTAAAGCTCAGATTTCAATAGGGAAATGGGAGCTAAAATGAAAGAATCAAGAAAGCCTGTATTCATGCAATCTTTTATTTTGGAGGGAAACTTTTATCAGTGTCTGATGAAAAAGGCTCAGCAATACCCCAACAAAAGGTTAGGATTATATGTTTGCAAAATGAACACCTAACTTGAAGGACTATTTGACAGAAAGGAACTGTAGTCAAGGTAACCAAACCAAAAATGACAGCCATTAGTTCAGTCTGTCCCCGGCCTCAGGAGGACAGATATCCTTGCCGTCTGAGCCGGCAGTGGTGGCACTGTAGTTCATTTTTGGAATGCAGTGGTAGCCCTGTTTGTTTCAAATTTATGTAGTAGCTGCAGGTACTCTATCAGAAGATTCTGAAATAGTATTCTATACGGATGCTAAATGGTTTAACAGAAAGTAGAGACATCACGAACAACCTTGAGTGAATTCCCTTTTATTTCAGAAATAATTTTCTAGCACATTTAAAGATGGGTGATGGGTACAAATATGCGCTCAGAGCAAATGGTCTAGAGTATGTGTAGAACAAATCTGAATCAAGAGTAGATTCAGATTTGGGAGCAGATTCAGTAGAATTCAGTAGATTCAGTAGGGGCAGAGCTGAAGGTCAGAAGGACTGATGAACTAGGGGTTGTTGGAATAGACATAGGGCAGGTGCCTTCAAGAGTCACCAGGTAGCACTGGGTTAGCATTAAGGAGTGAATATGAATTGGCAGAGTCTAATGAGATAGATTTATTGATAGGTCTAAAAGGGACTTTCAGGGTTCTTGGGTTGTGGCATGCATTGCTGGAGGGGCAGGGATGGCATCTGGTCTGATTTTAGGGCTGTTTCTTGTTTGTCTGGATCACAGGTTTAGTTCTGGGTTAGAAAGAATTAGTGGGGTAGATAAAGGCAAAGCTTGGGCTGTGTTTGGGATTGGAGCTAGGGTTGTTGCTATGTTCAGAAAGGCTGCTAGTCTGAGCT
Organism: Nestor notabilis; assembly: GCF_000696875.1. Taxonomy (NCBI): domain Eukaryota; kingdom Metazoa; phylum Chordata; class Aves; order Psittaciformes; family Psittacidae; genus Nestor; species Nestor notabilis. The sequence goes on along the minus strand of NW_009930213.1, from coordinate 37,508 downwards.
ACAAATCTTTAGCTTGGCAGTCTTTTATGTGGGCATTATTTCCTGCAGACCAAATCATGGCATTTTGAGAGAGACTAAAGTTCAGCTAATGATTCATGTCCTTACAGGTGCCATGTCATGGTGTTGAAAAAGAGGACGTAAGATAAATCTCTGCCATCAGGTATTTATTTTTATTTCCTTTATGAATCCTTTAATTGTAATGTGACTGTTTCAGCTACATGAACAGCTGAGCTCTCCTGAAGTTTATTGATTTCAGCTTGAATATTTCCAGTTCTATAGCTACAGCTGACTTAATTTCTATAAAATTCATTCTGCCATACCAAATCATGTGGTGAGAGTGCATTAAAATAGCACTATGGTAAAAGCTATTCCCACACTCCATACGTAGTAATGAACTAAACATCTGTTGGATTTCAGCAGGTTTAGAATTGTGTTTAGGTTAACACAGTTTTAAAGGCAAGATGATACAAGTTTTGAGGCCATGCTATGTATTCCTGTAAAAGGGGGAATAAAAAATTACTAGTGCAATTAAAGCTTGTCAAAATAATTATGATAATGATAGGGAATACGAGAATTTATCTGCTTATGCATAATATAAATGACAAGAATAGGTAAGAAAATCAGCAAATGCGAGAATTATGAAAGTTAATACTCTAAAAAAATCAGAGGATCTATCATAAAAGGTTCCTTTCATCTACTTCTGACTATGTCTATTCATTTAAACCTGTAATACAGTATACAAACGTCTTTGTATGGTTTAGTTTATCTCAAGATTTTACTGCCCTGTCATAAAGCTTATCACAGGCTAAAAGTTTTCTTTTATTTCTCTTTTTGCGAAGCCTGCCAAGCTCTGTATAAGCTGTCACTCACTGTGTCAGACTCAGTGGATGAATAGAAGTTTGTTCACAATGAAGTTGTCCCACATTTCTCAGGGTTTTTTTTTTTAGACTATTTACAGTCTATCCTATCTTCCTAAATCCCCTACACAGAGCTTTTGAGTCAGAAATAATATCTCTGCACTGCACCAAAACATCATGCAATGGACCTGAGAAACTAGCAAGAACATGTCACTTAATAGGTATTTCTAGCAGTGGCTTCATTTTGGTATCTTTTATACATGTAATTTATAATCAAAAGATAAGGTATATTAATGGCTGAACATGGAAAAACTGATAAACCATTTTAAACTGTCAATATGAAATGGTAGGATTGCTACTCTTCAACCCAAGAAAAAAGCAAGAGCTAAGAAGTCAGTAACAGCTTCTTACACCTGTCATCCTGACATCACTACAGTGATTACTCTTATAATATGCATGTGAAACTCCACACAGAGGCATACCCTTCCACCTAAAAAAGCCTAAATAGACTACACGGTGTCAATGATACACATAAGGGTCACCGAAAAATGTCTGCTTGCGTACATGCACATAGATAAGTACCTTGCAGAAAAGTCCGCACCAGGTAGTACGTCTTTCTAGTGTCTTTATCTCTGAGGTAAATAACATTCAGTAATGAATGGCGGACTCTGCATCCATAATGGAGGTACTGAATTGCATGAAGACGTTAAGCATGAGTAGCAGTTTAGAGTATTCCTAGAGAACTTGCATCGATATAAAAATATAAAAGGTCAGGGGCAGTTTTTGCGAAAAGGCTCACAAAGGCAGCAGCTCTCTTCAGCTACAATGGGGTGCAAGTGCCCCCACCCCATTGCCTTGTATGATGATGCAAAACCCAGCTTAAAACAAAATAGTATTTCAGTGAGGAAACTTTCAGTGTGCAAAGGGGAGAATTTATGAAAAGTGTCATCTGCATCTGTTCTGTGCCTTCTCTTAAGGTGGGTGAGAATGTAAGGAATTAAATGCTTGGCTGATTGAAAAGGATGAGGGGTCTTTCTCCTAATGCTACAGTACCTTACTCCCTGTGTCCTGAAATAAGTCTTTTCTTGAAGGTAAATAATGTCTCCAATCTTTTTAGGTTTTTATTTGAGTTTTATTTGGTTGTGCTTTGTTGGGTGCACATATACCACGGATTGAAAATAATGCCCATGTTGTCTAATAAGTTAAGCCATTTACAATATTTCTTTTAATTAGTTCTCCTTTCCCTGCATTGTGCAGAACCATGGCAAAGAGCTGTTATTGGAATGTGCTTCAAGCAGGCTGTGAATGAATGAATGAATTGAAATGATTTTGACAATTACAAAGTAATGTGAATGAAAAGGAATGCTGCAAAGATTGTTGTTAAACTTTTCTGAAGCTTTCCTGACATCTGTGTCTTGTCTGGATTGGGTATTTTTGGTATGATTCATTCTGCTTTCATCTGGATCATAATAATTTCTAGTGCTGTGAATCACCTACTCTTAGTTGATTTTTTTGGGGTTGACATTGACTTTGTGTCAGCATCTGAAGCTAAAATTCTGACCATTTAGAAGTTAAAGGGGAGGTCTGGCACTTATGTCAGTATATCCAAGATGTTCACATGGTGTTTTATGACTGTCCTTCTCTCATTACACTTAAATGTCATGAGGCACAGCCAGATCTCAATGGAAAAACTTTAGTTCTACTGGAGTTTAGTAGCAGATTTTCAAATTGAGAAGGATGATAATGTTTCAGCTGTGAGGGTTCCCTGTTCATTTCCTTTACAAGGGAAGGCATGAGTATACAGTGCTATGCATATGCTGCTGCATGCATACACACAAACAGCTTTCCCACCTACGTAAACTGTTAGTGAGGTTGTCGGGAGCTGGGATAATTCTGGTACCCTGAATGAGAAAACCAAAGAGCATAGAGCATTCATTAGCAAGTACTGCAGCAGACTGCAGAAATTCACTGGGTGATTAAAGGACATACTAAATAAGCAAATGTTTATTTCTGCAGATGCACTGCAAGTCTGTAATCCCCGCTCTCAAGGGCATGCCACACTGAGCTACAGAAAACTGCAGCAATATGTGCAGAAAGAGTTTCACTTGTCATGGTCAACTTTGTACAAATGTTCAAACCAGAATTAACCTAGTTTAAAAGAAAAAAAACCCAAACTGTAAAACCAAACAGCCAAAAGTAACACTTTGCTCATTCTTCCAAACAACAAAAAACCCCACTGTGCAGATAAATGGCATTTTCTACTTTTGGTTTTAAATTCTTCAATGTCTCCTCTCTCTGGATTCCTACTGGCGGAATTATTGGACAATTCATCATCCTTTCTGTATTATTTCCCTTGTGAAAATCAAATGCCTGGTCAGGGCCATAAACCAGAAGTGTCTTATTTTTAAGACCACCAGACATTTGCTTGGGAACGAGAGCTGGCAATCAGCTGGAGAGAGATCCCAATTCAGTCCTTAACCCTGCAGGCCTTCAGTGAGGTGCACAACGGAATATACGGGGAAGGTATTTGAGCTGAACTGGATGGTTGGGCTTTTATGGTGTCCAGGTTAGACCGAAACCCACTCCATTAAACTCTCCTGTGTGAGGGGGAGGTCCACTCATGTGGGCAAAGGCATATTAATTCTCTCAGCTCAGGGACTGGGGTTTCCGTGGCTTCCCCAAGTGGGAAATCAGGGTTTAGTGCGGCCAGGGTTGTTGCTGTGTTGTTATTTTCCAGATGAGGCTGCATGGTTCTGTGGGTGCAGCTGTGTCCTGGTCTCTGTCTACAGAGAAAGTGCTGCTCATTGTCTGGATTTGGGTCCAGGCAGACCAGTCAAGACTAAGGAAAATAGATCTCCCTGATAATTTAATCTAGGGTAATAAAAGTTTGTGAACTGAAATGATGCAGACAAAATTCACAAAGAGATCTATAATCATATGTGGTAGCATTCTACTAAATTGAGATTGTGTTACGCAGGAGGGATGGCTATCATCCATTCTCCCTCCCTGGAAGGGGGCTTGTAATGATTTGGGTGGAAATTGTGTGTATATCTTTCATCCAATAGCTAGAGATCTTTATAAATGCAATTATTTTACTTAATGATTATGATAAATGGAAGGTCTGTCTTGATAATTTTCCTTGGGCTTTTGTGCTTCTTGAATTACATTTCTAATAGCATTGAAGTATTTAGAGGAGGAGTGAAGTGAATTTCCATCCATGTATTAGTTGACAGGACTGAGAAAATATTTGAAATTATATTTCTTTAGTGGGGAATAATTTCTTTTACAAGAAAGATGGTTTTGCTGAAATTGGTTGATCTTGTATAGGTGTGACTTCTTTCTAGTTTCTGAGCATGAAAAATGTGCTTCTGTTACATTTCCATAAGCATCATGAGTACAACTTTAAAAGTTTTAATTTTTTTACAGATTTTACGTGGAATTTTATTTGGTTTTAGAACTCTTTTAAAGAAAAGCTTTAAAAGAAAAGCTACAGAAAAAAACCTTGTCAAAAAGTAAAAAATGTAATTACCTGTTTTGGAAATCTAAAAAATAGTGTTTTCACACTTCAAAACTCACAGTGAAGGTAATTTTACACTTTATGATATGCAAGTCTTCTGTGAAAAATTTTAAAGAGCAGCAAGAGTGATTTTTTAGTAATAATCTCTATGATAGATATGGCTCTCTTTGTCTTTGCAGACTTTACTAACCACTGTAGTTCCAAAGGTAATTGCATTCACATATTGACAACAATAGCAACAGAAAAAAACCATTGTGAATCGCATAAGGGATGATGGAAGAAGTTATCATTAGGTTTTACCTTTCATTTGGGCCTCAAGAACACTGAATTTCATTAGTATTAATTCTTTGCTAAAAATCAGGAGAAAAGTGATTCTGCTCTTGATACTAGCAGTCTCAAGTTTTCATCTGATTATGTACAATGGAATCGCATAAGATGTATTTCTGCATTATTTGGCTGCAGAAATGTGCAGCCTTTGAGGAGTGCTGTGAATAGGTTTTCAATATAACGTATATTTTTAAAGCTCTAAGATGAGAAAGATGTATCTCAAATTGATTAGAGAACATCTTTTACAGTTAGAGGTGCTGCATGACCATTGAGAGTTGTGCATAAATCTTATTTCTTTTTGGCAATGATTTTTATATGTGGTTTGATTTATATTCTCAGATGCCAAGAGACTAGCAGCATAAATCATGAAAATGAAGCAGCCTAATATGCAATAGCTAGTTACAAAATTCATACTAGGTATTAGATGAAATAAAGTGTAAATTCTCAGATGATAGAGAACCTTAATCCACAGAGTTAATCCAGCTCTGCATGCAGAAACATGACGCGATGACTGTGTTGCTTCCTTTGGGCACTGGAACCCTTGGGCAGGGTCTTGTCTCCTCTGATGTTAATGGCCACTTGGCTTGCCTGGTGTCAAGATTTCGCCTTGTATCATGATCCTTCCCAAGCACCTTTTAAGAGGAGGAACAGAAAGATGTTTCAGTGCAACTGACCAATAGAAAACAGGGAGCAGAGCATTAGGAAGGAGGGTTTGCACAAAGGCTGTCCATGGAGCAGATTTTTTATGTTGCATGGTACCATCATCCTGTAGCAGTTGGTTGTCAGTGGAGTCCTTCTCTGGGGTACATTACAGGAGGCTTTTTTGCTGACAGGCTTGGCACCTCTTTTCTGCCTGTGGTCACAGATTGTATTTATTTGGGAGCTGTCTGAGTGAGAGGGCTTCAAAAACACAACAGACTGTGTTCACTGGAAGTGCAGCAAGTAGTACAAGCCAGCAGATTTCTGTATGTGAGAGTTTATATGAGCTTTTTAGTGCTTATATGAGTAAACGGGAGCATCTCTCCCTCTTTTCCTGTTAAGGATAAGGAAGAAGAGGAGAGAAGGGAAGTGGCTACACAAGCACAGACATGCTGTTTTGTATTCCAAAACTATGCAAAGACTTGGATTTTGAAAGAAAACTATTTAATGACATGGAGGCAAACTTGAATTTGGAATAGCAGCAGAAGCAAATAGATTTTGTGTAACTGTGTAGTGCCAGCAATGTTCTTATAAGGTGATAATTCATAACGTTCTGCTACATCCATGCTGTTTCTAAATGTCCTTGAGGTCTTTTAGTTCAAAGGACACAAGAATTAACAAATGTTGCATAGTTAACATTGTAGTTATGCCATTACCTAGTCTAAGCCACTTGTAAAGGTGGCAATGACACCACCCGTCCAGAAATACTCATTAGATCTTAGCATAAATCAAATTTGAATGTCTAAGATTTGAACCTCAAAACCACCAGTAGGTTATCTCCAATATTAAGGCTGTCTCAAATCTGTACTGTGCAAATTAAGTCTTCTGGATTCCTGCCAGCTCTCTTGTCACGTCTTGCTCTTTTCACTGTTTTGGCTCTTTTCAGGGCATAACCTGAAGACTAGTAGCAACTTGAAATACACCAGACACAAAAGACTATTTGTAAGACAGAGAGAGATTTTCTTTCAATGATGAGATTTCAAATGATAGGTGTGGGAAACATCTTTCCCTCTTTCACTTTCCTCTTTTTATTTATAACAGTTCCATTCCCATTTCACCACTGGATTAGCAGGCTTTGTGCCAGTAGATATATATTTTAGATACATACCATTGAAAATACCGTGGTCACTGAACAAATGAAAAATACACTGTGTGACTTGTGAAGGGCTATACCCATGCTTTCTCTGGCTGTCCTTGCTGACGAGACCTGTTAGTCAGCATGGGAGCCATTTGGAAGGGCAAGAGACAAACAATTACAGGTTTATGTGCCTAACCTTACTGGCAGGCAATATTGTGGAGACATTAATAAGATGTGAGATCACAAAACATCTGGAGAAATACCAGCTGACAAAGGGTAGCTGTTTCTGATTCATAAGGAATAAATTGTGTCTGGCAACTCTGGAAATGGAAAAGAGCAGTAAAAATGAGACAGTGGATTGGCAGTTCAAACAGACATGAAGAAGAATTGCAACATTCATGTTCTGTGCAAAGATTTGCAATTACAGCTGGAGAAATTACTTTAATAGCCATGCTCAGATAAGACGACAGGCACTTGGTCTGGAGGTTTCTTTGTGCATAGTCTTTAATTAGCGTTTAATTAAATTAAGACTTTAATTCATCTTTAATCCGCAGCTGATCTGTGCTCAGTGTGCTCTGATCTCTTCACTTGAACTGTAATATTTCTAAGACAGAAGTATAAGAAAACGTAACAAGCTGGGACAAAATGAAGAAAGTATGTTCTTAATTCTTTAGCTTAATTCAGCCCTTCATGTGTAGGGGCTTTTTGTAACAACTTGAACTTCAGAACAGACCACTTTCCCCACCTATGTTGGAATCCTGAAACGTGCCTATTGTTTGTGTCCCCAGTAATAACAAAATCCTACTGTGGCTGTATCTCAGAGGAAATATAACCTCATGTAAACCACAAATGTCCAGCCAGAGGGGAGAAAGTTATGTAGCTGAGGAGATTATTCTGCTCTTATATTGTATCAGATAATCAATTACTATTCTGCAGCATGGAAAAAATTTCATATTGATGATCCATATATGTATGTTCGCAGCAGGGCTGAAATTAACATTAAGTTATTCATTAATTTGGATAAGTAGCTGACACTGTACTACAGGGAATTAATTCTAATCACTTACCTGCTATTTCATCTTTCTGTAGGATGCTGCAGGAGATTTTCTGCAGTGTCCAGGAACCTACAACACAGTTCACTATGTATTCTCTCTTCTTATCACATTCTGTAATTTATTAAATGCCTTGATATCCACTGAGATTTAAACTTCTGTGTGTGCAAATGAGTTAGTGCGATTTGTTTCCTCTTGTAGCTGTTTGTAGGGAATTATTATGCTATATGCAAAACACTGAAATGCCTGTACGGAGTTCTTACACAGGAGCTACAGAAATGAAAGCAGTGAGAAAGCAGTGTCTTCCTGTAGGTTTTCATAGATGTGTTCACAATGTTGATTCTCTGATTTTATACTAGTGACTTCTATCTTTCCCCAGCTAGCACATGGTTATGCAAGTAAACCTCATCTGTGCAGATTATTTAGCATAGAAACTGAATGGGGGCAAATGGGTATCTGCTTTCTAATTTCCCCATTGACAGGTATTTCAGAGCCTAAGCTCATGCCCATGAGAAACTCTTCCCCCCCAGGTATAGTCCTAAATCAGTAAAGTACCAGAGCATATATTTAGCCTTAGGTAGGTCAGTCCTGATGATTTTTACAAATTCTAAGATTTGTTTCAAACACATGCCTTCTAATTGCAGTTGCTTTCCTCAAGCAACTTTATAAATCCTGAAGTCTGAGCTTCAATTCCACTTCCCCTCCTGGAGACCAGTTGCCAGTGTTATCTAGTGTTTGAGAGATGCCTCCCAGTGGAGGCATCTGAAAACAGAGCATGATGCTTTTTTTTCCTAGCTGTGAAAGATGAAGTCTTTTCTATAATGATAAAGTTTCTTCCATAAATTATAATAAACTAGTAAATCTCTTTTTTCCCTTGTTTTTTCTCCCAGAGAAAGGGTTACATTTTTTCTCCCAGAGAAAGAACATCTGGCTATTGCAGATGGTTAGCATAGTTTTTGACACAGGAGAAAGCTTGTAATGCAGAGATAAGAGGGCTGTGTGGTATAAAACTGCTTCTATATTTCTCCTTAAGAAACCTTGCATGCATCACTGTTGGGGAAAGCAATTCCCCTATGAGCCACAGAAGAATAGTGTTTGAGGATAAATGTATTTCCCTAAATGATTAAGAGCCAGTGTTTGCAAAGCACTTCATTATCTTTGGATGGTCAAGGATGCAAATTTAAGAGTACTGGTAATGATTGCTCTGAAATACTTACAGCTATTATATGGAAACAGCATAAACCAGTGGAAAGGACTATTGTTTAGGTACAAATGTAATTTGGGAAGATTTTTTTCAGGTTATGTATTATTTAGTTCTTCTCTTGGTGAAACCACTCCCAGAAGACTAAACAGATTTTGCATATTAGAGCTGTTTAGTAGGTGTCAGTTCTGACCATGTGAAGGCTAATTCCACAAATCGTTGCTGTCAAGCATGGTGCTTCCCAGTAACACTGGCTGGACTGTGATGCCATACTATGTCACGTGTATACTCAAACACAAGCTTTAGTTGTAGTGACTTCAAAATCTGTGGCACAATACCTACCATTTCAAAGCTCACAGTCTTCCATTTTTGTTGGATTTATTACTGGTTAAACTAGGCTTCACCTTTTGTTCTCTACTTCATTATCTTTTTATGAGGACAGTGGATGTCATTTTATGTCATCATTACATCGAGACAGAAATGTCTTTTCTTTATACTGTGGGAAACCAACATAGTTATACCAATGCAGAGCTAAGATAATCATATGCTAATAAATAGAGACCTAAACTACCTCATGGATAGATAACTCCAATAAAAATCTTTTTCTGCCAAATGTAAAATGTTCCAGTAAGTGAGGGTAGGCAAAAATACTGTAACAAATTATAAATGTGAAGTGCTAGCAAACTGTTCAGCAACGTGTTATAATGTTAAATATATAAGATACTAACATAAATTTTCTTTGAAAGTTATATGCCAGTGCCATGATTTTTAGTATGGAAACAGTAAGATACCAATTGATTAGAACTTAAAATATTTTATAACTTTTAAACAAAAATATAGTGAAACATGTTTTCTTTCTGGTTTTGTGTTTTAAGACTTTTTTTGTGTAAGCAGAAATGCAAGACTTCTGCATAAGTGGATATATTAATAGGCTAGTGTAGGAACCATACCCAGAAACTCTAACAAGGTGAGTTCCTTTTGCTTTCCAGATAAGTAGTTCAGTGTAGTTCAGTGTCAGTCAAGATCTGTCTCCAAATTCAATCATAGTCTCAATACCCCTAGAACTGATAGTCGCCTTATACATTCATCATGGTACAGTTACTAATGGGCATAGTGTAAACTTTACAACTTTGGGTCCTGAATTACTAATACATTCAGTATTGCACAAGCACATTCACCTGCCATTCAAATACATCCCAGAGAGATGCAGAAGCTGCATTCAGAGAGAGGAATTTGAGAAATACAAGCACAGATACTAGTACCAGAACAGGGGTAGCTTTTTACAAGCATCAGGTAGTCTTTCCATAGATATAAAAATACCAGACGTGCTGAATGGACCCTCCATTTCTTGATGATCAAGGTTGAAGGAATGACTTTCTGGAAGATACTTGCTAACTAAACACATTTTGCTGACTGTATACAGAAGTGAGTGGGTGAAATTCTGGTTATTTTTTTATTGTTTTGTGGTGGTGTTTGGTTTTTTTATTTATTTATTTTTTTAATGCAGGTGTTAGATGAGATGATCTAATGGTCCCTTCTGGCCTTAAGGCAAAGTGCAGCCTCCGCTTGACAATATTCATGGAGCTCTCTCAAACCCTTTTTACCAGGCCTTTGGGGAAGGAGGTTCCTAATGGGGAAGAATTTTATAGAGCAGAAAAGTGTTTGCCAGCAGAAATATTTGCTGTTGGCAGTTGATTTTTTGGGGAGGTTCCCCAAGGTTTTAATTTGAAATGCCTTTTAAATCTTCATTAAAGGTGCCTGTGGCAATATTCAGGCATGTCTTTGTATATTTTGCCCTGGAAAAAATAAATAGCTTTTTT
>NW_009930213.1:25330-26926 GCF_000696875.1 Nestor notabilis | reverse complement strand
TTTTCCTCCCCTCCCCCCCCCCCCCCCCCCCCCCCAAGGCAGAGAAACAAGGGTTTGCCTATTATTTCATGGCAGAGGTAAATTTAATCTCATATTTGTGTATCTTGGGGAAAAAAAATAAGGGATATGACTAGCATCTGTCTCATGTCACCTTTCTTGGATGCAATGCTTTCCAGCTTTGCTAAATTCATCCATCTCTTGGGGAAACTGTCAGAATTTAGGGAAACAGAGCTGTACGTTTGTTAGCCCTGGTTCACCTAGGAGGACTGTGCACTGCTCCCTTTTGGAAGTGATGGTCATTTTTAAAAATCAGGCCTAGAAACTTTTATAAAAATAGCACAATACAATGGTGTGATTTGTAACTATGGATAAGTCATCAAATATACAACCTGTCAGATAACCAAGGCATTAGTCCATTGTACAGGTTCCGCACAATCGCCAGCTGGCTCTGTGTCTGCAAAGCAGTCTGGAAAACTTAGGATGGCTTGTGGGTAGGAACACTGACAAAATGTCTGCAAGCTTTTTGCACCATTTATCCATTCAGAATTTAGAAATGATAATAGCGTTTTGGAAAATACTTTGCTTATGACCTACTCCATTCAGTACGATACTCTGAGCAGAAGACAGTGCAAGGAGCCATGCTGTGGCACACAATCTGTCACTGAACTGCATGAATAGTGCCCTCGTCAGCCTTTTGTCCCTGGCCATAACAGAGACAACTGGCTCTCCCACGATAGGTACCGCTGGGGCGGGTTGTCCTCTGAAGAGACAGATGTCATTAACGAATGATATACAGCAGGCAGTGTGGCTTGTGGGGCTCACAATGACTGCAACATCCAAAGGCCATATGTAGTGATCTCATTAGTTTCTTGACTGCCTCCTGCACAGGCTGTTGGAAATGTTTAAAAGTGCAAGTTCAAAAGGGACGGTAATGTATCATGTTTGGATTTTCTCCTTCAGTCATGCATAGCAAACAGAGAACCTGCTGTGTTTGGAAGCTAGAATTTTTAGAGACTAGGGCATATCTTACTTGTCTCTTAAATGACTTTGCTTCACATTGTATTTCACCACTGCCTCCCACGGTCAAAGAGTCCAAAAAGATATTGAAGACATGCAAAGTCCTTTGGGTATTTTCAACCAAAGAAATTTATCCACTTGGTTCTATTTCAGCCCCAGCAGATGTTTATCTTCTGCTAGGAATTTAAGGGAGACATCTACAGAATTCCTGGGATGTTCAGCTTTGGATACGGCTGTGAAGAAAGACACATGATGTGGATAATGCTTTGTTGTATTCCCTCTAGTGTTATTTCTCTGTCCTCATTTTCAAATGACTATTAGAGGCACAGCCACATTCTGCATCTCAGTCTGGTTTACTTATAGTCTACTTTGATAATTCTGGGAAATCTTTTGATTTTGGTGCTCAGCAGTACTTTGCATCGTCCTCCTTGTTTTCATCAATGGGATGTTTCCTTCCAGTCCACTTTTTATATTATTTAACTATGATTTCCCAGCTTCTCAGAAGAGCTTATTTCTGCCTGAACTGGGCAGCCTTTATACAGCGAACAGCAAGTTTTCTTGGGCGAGATTTTTTACAGG
>NW_009930213.1:23245-25299 GCF_000696875.1 Nestor notabilis | reverse complement strand
TCAGCAGGATACATTAAGTTGCAATTGGCAGCTTTGAAAGCATGGTAGATCATTTAAATTTAACTGTTAAACCTAACACAAACACAAGCTGTTATATTTCTTACCTACAAATGGGTATCTTTAAAAATCATGCAAAGTAAGAGCAAAAACATCTTTGATGCTTTGATAAACAAAAGCATCAGTAAACGTCTTTCTCATCCTTACTCCGTAATTTACAAACTCATAGGTGCAAATGCAAACTATTATTTAAAAAGTGTGATTAGGTATTAATTGTTTAGTAATTACAGACAACAATTGATAAGAATTGCATTCTGGAAGGATTCTTCTGTTTTACCTTCATTGTTCTGCTTTCTCAGATGAGTTTCCTACTGGGTGTTAAAGGTAGTCTAAAAACTTCATTTTAGATTCCAAACTTAACTGTTCCTGGAGGAGGACGATGGTTGAATTATTAATGGCTGATGTCCAGCTCAGCTTTTTCCTGAGTTTTGCTGCCTTTGTGGTTCTGAGTTCAGAGTTACCATGGTCCTTATTGCCTCACATCTACAGTCTATCAACATAGCTCTGAATTATTCTTTTTGTTCTCCACAGACAGTCTTTCCAGAAGAGAGCAACAATCCCCTTGACCCCCTTTACAGTGCATTGCATTTCCTCTGTCTCCAAATGAATTTAGTATTAGTATAGGAAAATGGTGTATCAGTGACATATGACAAATAGTTCTCTACCCAACATATTAATTCATCCTGTAAATGTTATACGCATGTATCTAAATTGTGGTTACAGGCCACACTGGAGTGGCTTCGAAAACCACCCCAGTGGTGGGAGCTTCTGAAGTTTGTGTCTGGCTGGCAGAATGCAGCATAGTGTCCAAAACCAAGGGCCAGCACAGCCTTGTTTCCTTGAAGTGGTGGTAACTGAGGTTGGAGTCACAACGTTTGTGTGTGTATGGATTTCTGGTGGGATATACCAGGGCAGCACATTTAAATTGGCTGCAGTATTAGTCATTTCCTGGCTGCTCTTTCCACTTAAAGAAGACACTATCTATGCCTGTGACATAAGAATAAATAATTTTATGTAAATATTTTCTAAGCGGAATTACTCATTATTAACACAGTTCTGAAGACAAATGCAAACAACATGTGTCAGCAAAAACATTATTAAGGAATTCAGACTTCAAACCACATCATGATTCGTAGAGCACCTGACTGATTTTTTTTTTTTTTTGCTGCTCAATTTCTTTTTTCTTCTTCACTAAATATGAAAATGTCTTATGGGGCATATTTCCTCTAATTGTGGATCTGACTGATGCTATACCACAGGTTTACCAGAAGGCTTGTGGTGTGCTGTCTGGTAAACTGGAAACACAAGCAAGGATTCCTTGGGTAGCACATCTGCTCAAATGTTGTGTAAGCGGAGCAGAAATGGAGCAGGTGACATTAGGTTAAGAGAAACTGAACAGAGCTACAACACGTCCACCTGAAATAAAAATGTGGGGTGAGATGGGAAGGCAAGCAGCACCTTTTTCAGTGCAAAGGAAAGGCTGCAAGGCTGGTCTTCAGTGAAACCTGACTGAAACCTGTGCATTTTAGTTCTTTCTGGAGCATAGCCTCAGCTTCTAGTGCCTCAGGTGAATGTCTTCTTGCATATGTGTAAGGCACAAAGGACATAGTGAATGCTATGGTAAAATGAAGTAGTTAAATAATCATTAAGTAAATTCTGAATTCTCCTCTAGTTTATCCTGTTTTTCAGACTTTACTGAGGGAAGGTTAGGGTTTTGGTGCGGGTCTGAACATCAGTTCTCTGGCAAAGGGATAGAGCAGGACTTGCTCCTGTTTAGCTGCTGGTGTTTTAGTCTCACTGTGCTGCAAAAAGTACTTCTAAATTTTAAATCTTTTCTTCCTTAAAAATACTTTGCATTGAATCACATCAATATAGTAATCGATTTTTATACTTCTCGGAATGAGAGAAGACAGAGGATGAAAAATATATAATTAATTGCAAATAATCTTGTCTATAACGTTTTAAGTAACTAAATTTGGTTTAGGTTCCCCTCCTTC
>NW_009930213.1:0-23214 GCF_000696875.1 Nestor notabilis | reverse complement strand
CCCCCCCCAATAAGTCTGCCATGGTCTGTGATACCTTCCTGCCTCAGGTCTCTTAAATCACAACTGAGTCTCTTAAATCACAACTGAATCTCTTTTATGAGGCCTAAGGGAAAGTCGAAGGTTATGTTCCTTGCTTTCTTTTGTAAATATGTTACAGTCAATTTCTTCTAGAATCTGGCTCTTTTCACAGCTGGTTGTTGAGTCAGTTCTATAGGCTCAACTGTGATTTAAATCACTTAATATCCTATCTTTTTCTTTTCTTTTTTTTTTTTCTTTTGGTAATGTTTCTTTTTAAAATATGAAGAACACCAGCAATCATGTAGCTGTAGATTTTAAAAAGTATGCTGTGGTTTCATTGGACATCTAAAACTAAGTTATATTTCCGCTATAGGTCTGGTATGTGCAAAATGGAAAAAAAAATATTCTGGACTAAGTAATACGTCAAATAATGTACCCAGTTTTATCAGATTTTTTTCCAACCCGACGCAGGAGGACAGGAAGGTATATTAAGATGAACGACACTTATTTCAGAGAAATATTTGACTGATGATACACTTCCCACTGTCTGAAAGTCTTCATGTTCTTATTTCTGTGAAGTGATTTTCTTCTTTATGCTCCCTCAGTGCTAATCAGTAAATCAGCTATCAGACCTTATGTAGAAACCCATAAAATAATTAATTGTATCTTCTTGGTTTTGGTGCAAACTTCATGATTTGAGGAAGTCAGGAATTCTGTTTTCTTACTTCTGCTTTTAAATAAAAATAATTGTTTCCACTGATTTCACAGGCTCTGTCAATCTGAATACAAGCATTTTGCTTACAGAGCTGTATTACAGTATGTTGTTTGAAATCAAGTGGGTAGTGAAGTCAGTAGAAGAAAACAATATCCATCCACTTCATGGAGGGATCCCTAGTGGCAAATCTGTGTGCACTTGGGGCTGCTTCACATCCATCAGACATGCACTGCAACACTTACTCTTGTCTCAGTTTGCCATAACTTCTTTAAGGTCTTTGTCTCTTGGGCCAAGTTCACAGGTTTATGGAGACAACTGAATTTTCCAGACAGAAATAGAAATTTGATGGTTTTGCTATTTGTAAAACAGAAGAAAAGAAAAAAGCACACTGAGAAGCAGCATGGTCTTGTGTGTAAGGTATTTACTAGCATTTGTGGGAATGATCTAAACTTTGCACGCTTTGCTGGTTTTATCGACCAAACTTAAACCAGGGTCCTGTTTTATCTGCAGGTGAAGCTGATACCTGGTGAAGGAGAATAAAAAACTTTTGGGGTTTTGGCCCATCATTACCTGCTTTATAGTGAAAGCTTCTAGCGTCTGAACTTAAAAATGCAATGTGCGTCCTCCAGCAGTACATGTTTGTTCTTGATTCTTACATCTTTCATTTTCTTGCCAGAGGGGTAGGTGGATTTGCTGTGCTGGGGAAATACGACTAAACTTGGCTTGAAACTTAACAAATTGTGCACTCTTTGCTTATAATTATTAAACCACAGATTAGCACATTTATCTTTAAATCTCCAGCGACCCTGAGACTCTGCTTTCTGCGCTGGGAGGTGACATGATGGAGCAGAAGGAGGAGAACTCTTCATGCAGCTCTGAGGAACCCATCCTCCCTCTTCTATCAAAGGCCTAGGTTCCACTCAGGTCATTGTTTTTTTCTACAATGGTCTTCCAGTGCTCCAAGATCCTTCTGTATAGAACATTTGTTTTTTCCTCTCTCCTCTCCCAAATCAACTTTAATACTCTATGGCTTGGTCAGCTTTTCTGCATCTTTTTTTTCTGTGAAATGACACCGAGTCCCACAAATGTCCAGTGATTTCTTCTTGTACAGTCAGAATAAATAGAAATTATGACAGTAACTCCATGGCAGATAGAATCCATCCCACAACACAGAGCAGAAACAACTCAGACAATCTGGAGATCCTTGAAGACCACTATAGCTCCTGTGCTGCAACATGGTGGCATCACTCGTACAGGGATTCATAGTCCTGGAATTTCTCTGATCATTGATGAAATGAATTTACCCTTCTGTTATATTTTCCATCCAGTGTGTACCTTTTCTATATCAAAAGGTTGCTGAATTCCTGTAAATTCCCCACTGTGCAGCTGCAGTCTGCTGTAGACAAACAGTACTGCTATTTTCCTGGATGAATGTAACTCCTTATTCCTACAACTCGACTTTTTGATAATATCAAGATAAATTCCCTCTACATTTATTTCATTTTTTTTTTCTCTTTCTCTTTTTTTTTTTTTTTCCCCCGAGTGCTATCTGGCATGCCCAGTCAACATCCATCTGGAGATTTTTAATTGGGAAGTGGCGAATCTTTCCTTTTAATTGCAACATGACAGTAGAATAAAAATAGGATATCAAATATGTTATATCTGCTATGGTTGTTAAGGCTTATCATCTGTGTCTTAATTTTCAACTACTTTTTGTGCAATAAAAGGCAGAACTTGTACAATTCTTATTTTTTTATTTTATTTTATTTTTAAAGAAAAATAATAGCCAAATCATAGTGATCATAGTTCAGGAAAGAAGTAATGTGATGCCGTTGAGGCCCCATGCAGCCGAGTGCTCAGTTACTGTGGGGACTAAGTCCAGAAAAAGAAAAGAGCAATGAAGTGCTCCCCACGTGCTCCCATGGTATAGACAAGTCAATCCATCATGAGTGCATAGCCTAGCATCTGGGAGATCCAGATGATACACACTGTAGTTTTCCTGTATCAGCAGTAGTGTCTCTATTGTTGCCTTTTAAAAGCGCTTTTCTAGTGAGGCCTACGGCATGATTGAAGTGCTTGTTATTGCAATTGCTCTGGCACAATCAATCTTCATGTGTGATACAAGGCCAACCTCATCTTGGGCTCTTTATCAGCCCCTTCTGCTTGCAATTGTTACGAATGCACTTGCTGACCTAAGAGCTAACAATTTCTTTTATGTGAACCATATGCATGTACTACATAGTCAAGATAACACCTTTTAATTGTGATTCTAATTGCTCAACACAAAATATTTGTTTTAACTGACTAAATCCCAGTCAAGCCTCCATCTTGGTACTTTTATGAGTGGTTTTTTATAACATACATTCCTGTGGGTTATTTTGCAAGCTGTCCCATGGGTGTGTTAAGCATACAAGCATCCTTGCAAGCAGTTACTACAGACCTATAGCTATAATTCAGGTGAATCATCATTCCCCTTGTTGAAGTTTTACAGCAAAATATTTGGCTAAATACAGAAGGGAGACATCTATTTAGGGATCAGAATAAAAGCAACCTAGGCTTGTCATGCAAGGAAGAAAATTACCTTAGACATACAGTTTATTTGGATTTAGTCTGTCTACAGCTGGGCAGTATATTTAAAAGTTAAGTGCTGTTCTACTGTCAAAATACTCAGGGTCTGATTCACTGTCAGTGTGTATCAACACAAGACCCTTGAATAGGATTTCTGGAGTAGAAAGCTGGCATAAGCAATCATTTGCAGGAACAGTGTGTTTAAATCTCTGTTGCAAGTGGAGAATGGTTAATGTGGCCTAAAAATGCATGCTTCTGACCTGGGTAGCTGGAGGATGCACTGACTCAGAGCATCACTGTTGAGGCTCTGGAAATTACAACTATAAACAAACCCCACATTTGTTCCTGCAGACATCCAGCTGGCCTTTCTCAGACCTGCACTATGGATATGCTTAAAAGTGCTTTGTCTTCAGGAGATGCTTTAAGTAATCCCTTACATTATTTTGAACTTAGATAAAACCCATTTGTGGGCTGTGTGGTCTAGAAGGTGCAGGGCAAAAACTGTCCTGGCACAAATCTCATTTGGTCTAGTGAATGCTTATTGTCATCTTGGAAAAAGAAACAGAACAGAAAATTCAGCTGCACCTAAAGGCCTCAGAAAGTAGAGGAGTGATGTGAAGAAGGAAAAAATTGCTTAAACCTGAATTTGTGGTATGGCAAATTGAAACGCCAAACTTCTGCTTTTTCCCAGACTGAGGCTGGTTTATTTTCATCCTTTTTTATCACCCCTTTTGCCTTTTTCTTTCTGTCGTTTGCTGGTTCATTGACCAAAATGTTCTTGTTCTACTTGGGGTGTTTATATATCATGTCCACTAATTTGAGTAATTGTAAATACCACTGTCCTACAGTGCTCTGTTTGTTCAGAATTCAACCATGTAATTACTTGGTGCAGGAGGATTGACCGTATCATTCTCTGCTGTGTTCAGAAAGCTTCATTAGCTTTTGGAGAAGAAGTGAAGCAATTGGTAGATCTTACAAATAATATGTAGAGCTCTGTGTCCTACTTTATTTTTATGACATTAGATAGTTTGGACTTGTTTACTAGTCATGCTGTAACTCTTTGTCCCACTCTCTTTCCCATGCCCCTATAAACAAAGAAAATTCTGCTAAAATATCACCTGTTCTCAGGAAAATTTAGTATAGCATTGTGACTAGATTTTTTAAAGGGTAATATTTCTCATGTAATAATACAATGTTCAGCTCCTGTATCTGCTTCCAGCAGGGGATTTCATAGATAAATTCCTTGTCTTTTGCTACCACAGTCATTTGAGGAGGTTATCCCCTTTCTGCAGAGTGAGGAGCTGAAAGAGGAGACAATGACAGTAAATCTGAGGCTGACTGATAGATGTCAATTTTCTTTCCACCTCATGGCTGTGATTCCTGGCCCCCCAGCTTTCCAAGCTGTTTTTTGCCTCTGCATCACCCTGGAACTCAAACCAACAGCCACACCAGCAGCTGCTGAGAGCACAAGTCTTCTGCGCAGAGGTCCAGTCACACAAATTTGTGCAATATGCATTACAGCCATTCAGACCTTTGCAGTCAAGCCTAAGGCCACCTGTAACTTCACTTTTAACAGAGACAGGCTAATTTTCAAAAGGAGTTTTTCCGTCTTGCTTTAGTCCAAGGAAATAATGCCACAGTAGGCCTAAAGTGGATATAAACTAAACAGCTCTTAAAATTAATGCAGCCCAGCCTTCTTGGTTATATTCCTTTGGCAAAACTCATTACTGGCAATCAGTTTTATCTGGTGAGGGCCCTAAGCAGGCAGTCTGCCCTTCCATTGCCACCTGCAGGGGAGGGGGAGCTCTGCAGAAGGAGGGTCTGTTCACCCTTTGCTGGGCTTCATCTTGGCACCTAGCAAGAAATATAGTGTTTAAGAGGGACTTGTGGCAGAAGCATAGGCATCCCTTTCATCATAGGTAACCATGGGGGTCTCTGTGGCAGGTGCCATGCTGCTGGGGCAAGAGTCTGCTGCTGGCTTGCTGCTCGCATAGAAAATACTGACTTGTGGCACCTTTCCTTAACACACTTTACTTTTAGGTGCTCTTTGGAAAACACAGAGTAGTAGATTACTTCCTCTGGTAGCTTTATGTTTAAAGGCTTTTCAGAGAACTGTTGTTGCCAAATACCTTTTAGAGATGGAGCCACAAATTAGAGTAGAAGTAGGCAGAAATATTTCTATGCAACCCTGAATCTGTGCTTCAGGTACAAGAGGGACTGAGGTTTGATGTGTGACTTCGTGTTAAAGTCCCGACTTCAGCACGTGCTGCTGGTTTGGTTTTTTTTGTTTTTCTTTTCAGTCTCCCTCCATGCATCATACTGAGGCCAGACATCACCTCAGAGATCTCACTCCAAACACCAAGTAACCAACACAAAGTTTATATAATGTTCAGTAATGTGGTGGCTGACACTCCCTTTTTGGATGTACTTTCTATACCTGCAGATAGTAACTGGTGAGTACAACCCAGTTGTTAACCAACAAAGTTAAGTAACTTGCCCAAGGACACACTTTGAAGTGGCTGGTTCCAGGTGGATTTTTGTAGTGTACCACTGAAAGCAGTACAGTTTAGCATGAGCAGAATGGATCACCTATAGAATATTTTAGCAGAGTGCTGCAAATTTAAGTTTTCTATACGAAAGAGAATAGATCCTGATGGCTTTGTTTCAAGGGATTAGAAATTAGTTCAGAGTGAAATGGGAACAGGTGGAAGCAAATCTTATTCCCAACTGTTACTGTATTTCTCCTTTGCTGTATTAAGAGTCTGCAGTTGTGTAATTGTGAAGACAATTTTAGACTCCTTTGTACTCAGGAATACAGTAAGTTATGTTTTACCTGTCCGTCTCTGGAGAAGAAAAGCTTTAATTAAGTCTTACTTTAATTATGTCCCATCTATACAGTACCTAAATGCATTATGAGAGTATGACATTTGCAATTTGCCTGCCTTCTGGGAAGGTTTGGATACTGAATCCTCTCGTGCTGTATAAAGTTCCAAGTGCTATTATTAAAAGAACATGTAAAATAATATGCATTGTTATAATAATTGCTAAGTAGTGGTGAAAACCTGAGTGATTAAAGTACGAGCTGGAACTTTGTTCTGAAATAATAGAATTCTGTGTTCACACAGAAATTCCACAACACTGGTGGTCCTGATGATCTGCTGGTTTGGCTGATGTCCTGGATCAGAGCCTTATTTCACAGAAATCAGTTTTTTACCGGTCTCATTGGTAACACTGCATTACCGTTCTATGCTGTGCCAATATATAGTTTAATTAAAAAAACCTCAGTCTTTGCAGGTTGTCTTACCCTAATTAAGATAGTGAGAATGTTGTAGTTTCTAATATTTATTGAAAATAATGTCCTTGAAATGAACTTACAGGCATTATTTTATTATAAGCCGTGAGTACTGAGGGCCAAGAGATTGATAGGAATGCACATAAATAAAACATTCGGCTTTTTGAGGGCCTTAATCTCCTATGCTGAGTATTCATTAGTCTTCCTCAACCTAACTGTTTGCCTGATGGAAATTTAAGCTTATAAAGGTAATAAGAATGAGCAGCCATGGACTTCTCTGTGTCTCTGTGTCTCCCTGGTTTCAATTCTCAGTAAGAAGCACTAGAATAGTGGTAGGCGTTTCAAATATTTTTAAACATTTGTAATGGGCTGTTACATGTTACCTATGAGGGAAGAACATAAAAATGATATTTTTAAAATATATATAGCTTTTCTATATTCTTTTGTATTTCTTTTCAAGTTGTCGCAGCTTGATGTGTGAATCTGCTTGGTTCTAAGGGAAGCCAACATGCAGCAGCTGTAAATATATTTGTCTTCACACATCAAAGTAAATATTATTCACTTGAAGATGACACATCTCCCCAGGGCAGCAGACTGACTCCCCTGAAGGTGAATGTGCATCCACACAGGATGCATAATTTGGCTTGGTTTTGCTCCACCCCCGTTTACTTTTGCCCTCCAGTCAGTTATGTTGTCCTGACCTGTTTGTTATATTATCCCACAGCCTTTGGTGTCTTCTGCACATGCCTGTCTTCTACCTTGAAAACCTGAGCTCTCAGACCATACCCCTGCAAAGGAATGGTCTGAAGTTTTTTGTATCAACCATATTTAGTCTTATTTTCCTCTTAATGAACAGAGTGGTACCTTCTTCTAACAGCAGTGATTTGCAAGACGTATGATTCCATCAATTCTGATACAAACTCATATTTAAAAATACCTTTTCCCTTTTCAAGTGATATCAGGCAACCAAAAAGTGATAATATTTTGCAGCGAAAAATTGAGAGGTAGTGGCAAGAAGTCCATGGAAACTAGTATTACAAACTGATGTTAAATGCTGAATAATATGGTTTTATGCCTAGCCAGATTTGCTGAGGGTATGAGTTTTGCATTGGACACGAACTAATAGTTCTTTTTGGAAAATCTTTTCCATATTTAGCACTGTTTGGGGCCTACTCAGAGGAATGTAATAGTGCTGCAAATAATACCTTGTGGCAAGAGTGTGTGTATCAACAATGCTTGCATCTCAGCTTCACAGAATTGATCTGTCAAAGGGTGTCTATCATCTCAGCTCTTGGTATTTCTGTAACATGCCCTGTGTTCCAGTTCCAGTCTCAGAGATTTTGTTCCTTCAAAGGAGGTACAGATAGATAACATTTGAACTGCCAGTGGACTGACAACATAGAAGCATTTCTCAGGATGCTGCCTACTGGGAGGGAGGGAGTTGGTTTCTAACATCCCTAAGCCCCTTGCTGTTGCTCTCAAGAAGGTGGAGGCGTTAATGCACAAGGAAGGCGATTGTTTTCCTCACCCATTCCACTACTACACAGTGTCAAGGTCTTGTAATCAAGTTACTACCATCCAAAAAAGAAAAAAACAAAAAGAAAACCCTGATACCTTTTGTATACTTTCTTCTGTTTACAAGGCCTCAACTATGCTATTCAGAAGCAAAAGACACATTAATAACTGGGCATCTTGCTTTTATTAAGCCCTATTTCCACTGGGGATAGATCAACATGAGGAGTGGCATAGTGTAGTATAATTGTGCCAAGGACCTGGCACCCATGCTGCGAGTTTCAGGGTCTTTTTTATACGGTCCTCAAGAAGATGTGCCTTATATGTATGTAGGGCTGAATATTATGTAGTTCTTTCAAGGAAGAGAGCAGGGGATGCAGAACCAGATTTCAAAAGAAGATTAGAGGATGAAATGTATTTTCGTAACTATACATCCTTTCCCATATACCAGAGCATGATGGAGTTGTGTGTGCCACGACACCTTTTGGGTGATGCTTAGGAAAATCTTACAAGGCAGTGGAGCTTAAGCGTGCTGTTACCCTACACTCAGCCGCCCAGATCTGGAAATCTTGACATGTAGAGAAGGAAGATGGAGAGGCAGAAAGTGATCTAAAATGTACAGAGGTGATCCTACTTGGTGAGCACAAAGGCTGCCATTTGTCCTCTGCTTTCCTTCTGCCTGCCCACCTCAGTTAGGACCAGGGAGAGACTGACAGTTTGATTACTTGCCTTCACAACATTTCACATGGGCAATCTCTGGATTAAAGGAAAGTAATTGAGTGGCCAGTGTTCTCACCTAGTTTTAAAAGCCTGCAATAAGCCTTATTTTAATACTTCCACCTCCTTATTTCTGTCATACCAGCTAGATTACATATTCTTTTAGTGTCCTCTTCACAGACATCATTCTTCTTGTCTTTTCTCATATGTTTACTAGCACTCTGCTGGGCTGCTGTTTTAATAAATCCTACACGCTTGCATTCTCATCCCTCTCACCTCCTTCATTTTTAACCAGGTATCAGTTACACTGATAACCTTATAAATCTCCTCAAGATGGTTCTGGTAGACTGGGAACTGGCTCATTGATGCATGCTATTTACATAAGAGAAAAACAGCTTTTCATTCATCGTGTGGTTTCTCCTTTGCCATAGTTCGATTTTGCTTGTGTGTACTACTGTAACGTTTTTTCCCTGTTGGCCAGCTGAATGCCAACAGCAGTTAGGAGAGGAAGGCGGCAAAGAATTGCCATTAGGCATGGTGGAAGCATTCTTTACTGCTTGATGTCTCTGCTTTTGAAGGATTATCTTTCCTTTGATAGCACTCATATTTCTCTCTCTGCCTTCTTCCTTTAATGGTTTCTGAAATTTCAAAGTAATGCTTTTCCTTTTCACTATGCTTAGGGCTATTAACTGCCGTAATAGTAAATGTTTCATATGCTTAAGTTTTGTCAATGCAAGGGTTTTCTTGCAGAACTGCTACCAGAAAATCAGTTTAGTGTACAGCTTTTCTGAGGCTTATTGTTGTTGTGACTCGAATCTCACATGAGGCTTGAAAATAAATCAGTCTCCCTCTTTTGAAAATCTCACTGGTACCATTTCTTTGGAAACATTTGCCAGTGTCTCACATTTAAATAATTGTGAAGATAGATATTGAAGCTAAATAATGGCCAATTGTCTTCAATGTCTGATAACAATCAATGGCACATCAAGGCTTCATGGCTGTCATCACGCAGCCCATGACAACGCAGGGGATTCCCAGAGTGACAGCATGAATAGATTGCTGACCTTTCTCTTTCCAAAGCCGGTTGCTGCTTGGGAGAGGCAGGAGGACAGAGGCAGGCTGTCACGCATGATGCCATTTGCCCTTCTGTCTAGAACTCCCCTTCACCCACCACACAGTTCATATTGGTATTTACACTGCAGCACTTCTAACGGGAAGATTTTTTGGTTTTTTTAAACAAACACATAAAGTTGTGTAGGCAAAAGTGTAAAGTGTTCAATGATGCATGATGTATTTTAGTCACTTGTAATGATCTAGCATTTTCTTTTCATTTATTGCTAAGGTCACAAGTAGTTCTGCAATTCTTCTCTTCTTCTCCCATTTGTATCACCTTTTGAACTTGGCGGGAGTTTTGTCATCTGCTTTGGTAGGTTGCAGATGAGATAAAGGTGAGCAGCTCTCTAATATTCCACTTCTGCTTGGATGAGAGTGAAAAAAGTCTGGATTTAAGCCTTCACCTTCTGTTTTCTTTGGCTTTCAAAGATCTAAGGTACTTCCTTGTGCTTTTCAGCTGTTCACCTGAGTCAGCTCTGGTCTGGTTTGTAGCCACAAGTGTCTCTACGTGGGACAATTATAAATGCATGACCTAACAGAGGAAGGAAGGCATTGAGGATCTGGGTTCATGTCCCAGCTTGGTGTTGTGACTTCAAAAGGAGGAATTCAGGAGTATTTCTGTATATCATGACTATATCTGAAGGTGAAATACATTAAGTGTCATACACTGGGTTACCATAACAATTGTTTTTTGGTGTGGGGTTTGTTTTGGTGTTTGTTTTTTGTTTTGGATTTTTTGTTTGTTTGTTTGTTTGTTTGTTTTTAAAGTAGTAAGTCCAGTAACTTCCCTTAAGCCCTCACTACATTGAGGGTTTCCACTTCTTAGGAGTATAAGCCAGTCAGCTACGGAAATTTCCAGAGTTGGATGGAGTCAAATTATTAAAATATGCAGCTCTTCTATAGTATAATGGCCTCTCTCTGTGGCATTAATCCTTCTCCTTTTCATACAATGCACTTGAAACGCTGCTTTTCTCTGTAGGCGGCAAGTATTGTCATAACTTCACTTCAAGAACTATTCACCTTTTAAATGTAGAAAACAGTTCTCATTGTACTTGAGCTAGAGAATAATCCCTTTTCTTTCACTCCCTCATCCTCTGTGGTACACTGATGATAAGTGAACTCTCAAGCAGTTACAATTTCACAGGAGCTTTCATGGATTGCAGAGCTCTGGGTTTTTCAGATACCATGCGTTCAATCAGCATCACTTGGAATGACTCTCTGTTTTTAAATCTGAGTAGTTAATGTTGCTACATTCATTCTAAATACTGCATTTTAAAGTGTGAATTCTTGTGGTTCTTTCCTTAGTGTCTTCTCATTCTTTTTTTTTAAGCAGCTAATGGTAGCTCTCCCTACTGCTGTCATCTCTTAAACCTCTGCATTACAAACTGCAGAGGAGGGTGAACTTACTACCTTAGAGTAAGGCTTTGCAAAGTTGGCTTACACTATGCGTTAGGAGCCCAAAAATAAAGAGAAAAGGAAAACTGAGCCATTCCTAATGTAATATTCTAAACTTAGTTGATACTTTGATCCTTGAATAACTAACACATTAGAAGCTTTTAAAATAATACTATATACAAAAATCCATCTGGAAACATTCTTGATGTGCTGCATAGAAACAATAATACCCGTGTTAGTGCCACATCATTGTTTAGATCAGATAGAGGAAAAGCACAAGAAAGGCCTCTCCCTGGCAGTGCAGTGACGTTTGAAAACTGATGCTGAGCACTGTAACTCTGCAAACCACTCTGTAAATGTATCAGTTGGTAATACATTCTGCTCTCAGTATAAGCCAAAACGTAGCAGAGAATTATTAATTACATCACCACACCTATATAATAGAGTTCACTGTAGTTATGTAGGAGTCAATGGTATTCAAGCAGTTTCTTTTGATGAAGTAATCGGGCTGCTTCTGGGGTCTGTTTCAGCTGCTAGGGGCGTGCTTCAAATGTAAATGACTGCCAAATGGATTCCTTCTGAATTCCAGCCAATTAAAATACATTTAAAGTGCAGCTGGTGGAGAGCAAAAGGCTTATAATTGCGTAAGAAACGTTTGGCCATGGAACAAATCCCTGAAGTTTGGTGAATGGCGATTATTAAATACTGCATTTCTGGAGAAGTAAAGCAATCTAACAAAGAGCCTTCCAAAACTGCAGTCAGAAGTAAGGATGACACTTTTACACCACCTTAAAAGAGACAAAGCGGGGAGTGTGTTTGTTAGGGTGTCAGTTTTCTACCCTTGGCTCTTTAAACCATGCAAGTTTGGCAGCTTGCCCTATGTGGTGCTGCATACAAATAGTGACAGAACAGTGTGGTATTTGTTAAACCCCTTCTTGGGAAGTGAATGATTAAAACTCTGAAGGAAGATCTGAGAACCTCAGACATTATATTTTTTCTCAGTAAGACTATAATATTTACAGAATGAAACAGAAAATAGTGAATGGGGTGTAATGAATGACCTTCCTTTTCTGCTTTGCCTTGTAAGTAAGGACAGATTTTTTGTTTAATGCTTTAAATGTTATTATAAAAGAGGTTTACGGTTAGTAGCACTGAAAGATGCCATTAACACTTTTGATTTAACCTCATGTTTCGGGAAAAAGCTCAGCCGATATAACAGACCATGTGAAAAGGTGAAAGACATTACCCAGGAACTAGCTGTGTGCAGCCACTGCAGATACTGTGTCTGATAGATTCACAAACCGTTACAGACTTAATACACAACTATATTTGACAGTCGGTACTTTCCAGCAATGTCATGGTCATGCCTGCATCTGCTTAAAAGTGAGATTTCAGGTTTTTCTGCTTTTTAATATGCCTTTGTAAAATGCAGTCTTAATCTGTTTAGTAGATGTGCTGATTTTAGAAACAGGAACAAATATTTTTATAGACAGTTCAGAGAGGTTTGTCTGACAATACTGTCTTTACCCATTTAGGCATTAAAGAAACAGTTGAAATTAGGTGCATGAAAAGTGTTTCCTATGTAATCTCAGGTTTTTCTTAATTGTATCAGGAAGTAATAAATGAAATCCAAAAAATATCTTCCAGAACTAGCAAGTATTGGTTTCTACCTGTTGTGATATCTTACCATATGAAATTCGCATGAAATCATTTGAAATTCCTGTTTGCCTCCTATTCCAGCATATCAGTCAGTCTGTTTTGGCTTCACTTCTGTTAACTGTGAGTAAAGACTCCTGCAAATTTCATAGTGACAGATCATATTGCAGCAGTGGGGGTTCAGTTAAATGTGCCTTGTTAATTGTCCGTGTGTAAGTAGCACAGAGCATGTTGTCAAAGGGAGGCTTGTAAGAAAAAAGCTTATTGCCAAAATAAATGTCAATTAAATTATAAAATCAAGTTTTAAAGGCATTTGTCAAGAAATATAAACATGAGTACACATTTACTGTGAAAATAACTAGTGCTGTTAAGCCCAAGAAAATTCAAGAGAATCAATGCAAATCTCTAAATTGAGGGGTTGTTTTTCTTTTTCCAATACCCTTATTTGTTGGCAATTATTCACAGCTTGCAATCTATTGAGTAGATTGAAACTACTTTGTTTAGGTAAGACCTACTCATCACCAGCCACTGTTAGAAAATTAGGATCAATATGTATTTAATTGCAATAAATTTTATGGAAATAGATATGTCTGAATGTTTATGAAATGCATAGTATACATAAAATAATAAAAAATATTGTACATAAGTTTTAGCAGCACCTGATCTATGATAGCATTAAAGACTTGATACGAGCCCAAAGGCAGCAGGAGTATAGAAGGGTGCAAAGAACAGTTAGCTGATCATAAAGAAGTGGAATAGACCCAAGCAAGACTGCAATAGTTTGCTAATACTAATAGAAATTACTTTTGTATGCTGGCTGACTTTTAATAAACTGCCAGTTTAGGGTATTTTTGAGATCTGAAGATGAACATTGCAATATAAGTAAATTTTTTAAAACACAAAATAACTGCTTTCTAAAGCTGGTAAATGAGGAAGCTGATAACTGAGTGTAGGCTCACCAAAAAGTGGGGTCTTAGTCATCTTCTTTTGATGGAACCTCAGGGCTAACAATGACAAAACTTGTGTCAGACTATGCCTCTGTCTTGAACAGGCTTGACGCAGTATAAATCAAAAGTAGAATCTAGGTCCTCCTGCAAATAACATTTTTCATGTAATTTACTTTTCTTTTATGCACATGTGCAATGATGGATGTATCCTCCAGGTCCAGTGGTTGATCTAATATGCTAGTTACCTTAAGGAAAGCGAGAGTGGTGCTTAGAAAGTATACAAGCAAACAGGTGAAGAGGATGTATTAGCACTTCTGCATTTCCTTCTCGATTTCATTGTACCAGTGTTTGGCCAGGGTTTAGCTGTTTGAAAATCGGAGCCTACTTTGCTGCACAATTAAACAGTGAGCAATTGCCTCTTCAGGGAACTCACTGACTGTAGGAACACTGCTGCCTGGTCTTTGGAGCTTGGTGGAGCTTAAGCAGAACAACGATGAAACTTCCCAAACTGCAGTGCACTTCTGCACAGGTCTTGAGGAAATAGTTTGGGAACACTTAAGAATGTTCAGGTGTTCCTGAGGTTAAATATTCTTTGGAAAGCTGGCTTTCTGGATTGTTTCCTTGGATATTAGCACTTAAATTCTGCCAAAAAATGGGCAAGTTTATATTGGGCTTTTCACCAGAATGACTTGCTAAAAATTTGTACATCTTTGCTGTGTCTCCACAGGAAAAATTACGTAAGTCCATCTGAATGGTCAGCATAATTTATAATGGCAAACAGATGAGAACTTTCCTGAGGTTTTCCCCTGAGTGGTATTACTTAGTGATTCTGCTACAAAAAAAGTCGCTACTACTTCATGTCTTTGGCAGGTCAAACTCTGAAATCTTTGGGTATCTGAACATATACCCTCCTTTATTAAAAGACTCACATGGAGTCTATAATGGTTATACTGCCCATAGGACTAGAGGATGGCTATTCTGCTCGTTACCTGAAAAGCAAAGTGCTCTTCGGTTTCTACATTAAAACATCCATTAATTTTAGGTAGGATTTACTGTTTCTTCTACCATAATTTTGCTGTGCTCTGGAGAACTCTGGAGGACAGAACCTAGCTGCATAATTGAGGGAAGTGGTACAGCAGCAGAGGGATGTCAAGCTAATTGGTGGATGAAGATGAAAGTCTCACCCAAGCTGAAGCCTAGCTAGTAGCAAACCTCCTTCTTCCTGGCAGAAAGAGGATTTTTCCTAAGTGTGCAGTATTTTCCAGCAGCTATGAGGATAGAGGCCTCTGCTTTTTATGTTGTGCTGCCTTCAAACCCTTGAAGATGACTCATGTATGATGTTCAGGTACAAGTGAAGGTATTGCCGTAAGGGAGCTGTTGCCCTATGTCAGCCCTGATAACTTTGATGTTTGGCATTGTGAAAAGAGCTGCATGGCCCGTGCTTTCCGACCGCTGCTCTGTCTTCCACCATGGTCATTGAAGCTGGTCCTGAGGTCCACAGTTCTCTTGGCACAGGGACGCAGGGACAGAAAGAAGCTGTATACAATGGGAGACTGTGGGATGAGTATGTTAACTTGGAGAATGTAGAATGGTTTGGGTTGGAAGGAACTTCTAAGATCATCTAGTTTCAACTCTCCTGCCATGCAAAACCCTGTGTTGTTAGTGGTCTTCCTTGGGCAAGTGCTAGCTAGATAAATATCTTTGCAGGAATGTTGCAGTGTAGTGGTGGAGACATTTGAGACTTGTGAGTTATGAATGAGTTGAGAGTGATGTTCACAGCATGACCAACTCGGAACAAGATATCTTAAAAAAAGCCAAAAGGATAGTGGTTGTTTTCCAGATTAAAAGGTAAAACGGCTGATGCTAATTGCAAAGTAGCATTTATCATTTATACCAAAGTTGTGTCTGATGGTTTGCTCATAATAAGTCCTGAGAACTGAAAGCAAGTGCAACTAGCGCACTATGTGTTCATAGAGAGATTGCTACAAGAAACTAGAATAGTGCTTGTGCTTCTTGAGCTTCATCAAACAGTAAATTTTGGTCCTCAGTGATGTGACCAATTCTTTCCTCTTTCTTCTCTTAGCAGTTGTTTACTTGAAAAGGACAGCAAAAGCACATTCCATGTCGCCTTTTGTTGGTATTGTAAAGCTACACCATTGATTGCTGTTGCACTTTGAACATGTTTGCTATTACAAAATAAAGCCTGTTGGGCATTCAGCTCTGGGATTTTTGGTTTTGTGGAATTTTTTAAAAATTATTTTTCCATCTTGTTTGGTAAATCATTGATTTGTTTAATATTTCTATGGATCACATGTAGGAAAGTTGGGGGACAAGTTCTTGGGAGAACAGATAATTATTACCACACATAGAAGTTGTGTAATGTGTGGAGGAAGAGAAGAAATACTAAAGTAATATAAATGGTTATACTGTTCAACATGGTTAGTGGAAAACCTAATTGAAAGAGTAATGTATACCATATGTATATATCACAAGGAGTATAATTTTGGTAGAAGGTAAGCAGGGCAAACCAGAATGTATTGCAGGAGATCTCTTTCTGGCAGAGCTTTGTGAGCACTTGTTAGTGTTTGTGGAGCTACGTCTTTGGTAAACTTCTTTATTCTTCATGTTACAGTTTTATATAATAAGGGTAAGGGGGGGTCATCAATAGTCGTGCACCAGTCAATGACAAATCATCAGCTGTCACTGTCCAAGCATAAGCTTAGTGCTATCCTTTAATTAACCAAATTATGGGACTGGCAATACTGGTTCAGGTTGTCCCTCAAAATCTGGAAGCAGAGATAGCTCTGGCAGCTCTCTCTCTGCAGAACTTCACCACAATGGTGAATCTTAATCTCTTAATCTATAGTCGTTAAAGTGATCATTTCAAATCTCATACTATCCATCTGAGAGCCTGTGGATAAAATGAGATCAACCTTTGCAAAGTTACTTACGCAGTTCGTTGCTAGCAGAACAACTCTCCAGCCTCTCACCTAAGCAATACAGTCATCATGCATACAGTGAAGTTGCTGGCAATCATTTCCTCTCTAGAAAGCAATTCTAATGAAAACAGTATTTTAGTTATCCAGAGTTGCACAGTTCAGGGCAGTAGCCCAGAACCTTAATCTTGTTGTGGTAACTAAAGTTGATGAGTAAACACACTGCTCTTTAATGAGATTTTAAGGCCTTGGTGATCAGTGCAGGAAGCTGTGGTTCATAAAATGGATCCTGGGCCTTAACAAAATGATTATTGCAGGCATACATTCTGCTTATAGGACCAAAGTACTTTTCCTGTCCAGAGTCAAGGAGTTGTCCCCTTCCTATCTTCTGTGGTAGGAACTGCTAGGCAGGAATTCAGGGTAATTTTTATGTGGCTTCTGTGGTAGCCCACATGAATGTTGTCTTTGTCACATCAACACAGGAGAACTTCGCCTGGATAGGCAGCCAGACTCATTACTGTGAGCTTTGTTTCTGTAGGGCAGGCTGTGTCTCTAGACACCAATTTGTATAAATGTGATTGCTCCAAGGAAGGAACTGCCTTTATTTCCTTCATTTGTTGGAAGAAAAGTAATTTACTTCCATTTTCCAGCTCTTACGCACATTGGTTCAGTTTTGTGGCTGGTCCTAAAGGAAAAACTAATTCTTTATTCTTTCCAAATCACCGTTCCAGAGAAAATAACAGTAGCTGTGTAGTTCCTACTCTTTCCACTCCATCCTCTCTCTGCCCATAGGGGATACATTTAGAGACACTATAAAATAATACCTGTATTTATAGTCGTCCTCTTTTTTCAGTCTAGAAAGGCTGTGTCCAGCTGAAAAAGAAACTGACCCACTGTGTGGGGGACAAAATGCGTTCCTGGAACCATGTTCAAAGCAATGCTATACTTGGGCAACACTCTCTGACATTGCAACATGCAAGGAATTTCTATTGCTGTGTTTGTTAGTGCAGGTTAATTTTTAAAAATTATTTTATACCTCCTTCATGCTCCTGGGGAGGAAAAAAGAGCTGATTTGGTTTTTTTTTCATTTTGCCATTTTTGTTGCTAACACTTTACTTTCAATATTGCAATGTATATTTAACTATTCACAAATGCATGAATTACTATGCACTCTTGTAACATAGGAATACGTGTTACAAGGAATACTTAAGTATAAAATTTCATAGTTTACAAGATCCTGCAGAGAATAATGGAATCCTGCTTTCATTTCCAGCCTAAATCTAGTTAGGCAGAGTAAGTACTCAACCAGGAGGTTTTAAGGATTACTCGGGCTGTGCAGGTAATGGCCACAGTGATCAGACAGCACATGCTCCAGGGTTCTTTGTAGGGGTGGGATGTGCATTTACAGCTGTTCTGTAAAATAACGTATTGTAAAGTGCTTTGTGATTGCCTGGCTTGACACACATGATGCAAGCATGATGTATCACTATTGACAGTAAAAACTAAAACAATATTTTATTGACTAGCTCTCAATGACAGAGCTTTATGAGAACAGAAAGCAAGTCCCCTGTACTGCTGTTGGTCCCCTCAGGAGGCTGTGATGGAGTGCCAGAACTGAGTAATTTTGAAACTAAATATCTGTAAATGGATTCTTTATTCATTTAAAGGAGATAAAAGGGAAGAGTATGGAGGTTTCTCTGGGGAATAGCTTTGTTGTGCAACACAAAGACTGTGTTTGAATCAAGATGTGGGTACATCTAACAAGATCTTTTCTAGCAACATCAGACATGCACTTCAGTTTCTCCAGAACCCAATTTATAACCCTGAAGTTTGTATTAGCTCTTTGAGATGGCCTTCCGTCTCTTCTTCTGAGCTACCCTCTCCTCCATCATGGAAGGTCTGTTAATGAGTTGTTTCTTTTATTGATTACTAGGAGTTTCACACAGGTTGTACTGTGAGCAAAGACATATTTTCTTTAATGGTAAAACTGTTGATCTTTCTTCAAGGCAGCAGGCTGATCTATGTGCCAGGACAGTTAATTGCAGGGATTTTTTAATGCTGTAAAGCTATTGGCTTCATACACTGGAAAAAAAATAAGAGGGGGAGAGAGGGGGTGAGAAGAAAGCAGAGAAAACATGAGGAAATGTTTTATTTTTTATCACTGGAATGGATCCTATGATGGGATTTATTGTCACTGCTATATTGAACTTGCTTGCTGAGCCTCAGTGCAACCGTGATACTTGGTATCATCCAAGAATATGCTTTACTAACAGACTGACATGGCTTTAGAGGGTAACTTACTCTTCAGTATGATTTAAGACATCAGAATCTAGGTACAGCTTCATTTGGGCTTTGTTAATACTGAGAGGATGCAGCTTCATGCAGCAGGTGCTGGACAGCACAAGAACTCCTGTGGTCGTACTCCAGGTGCTTGGTTAATGTCTTACTCCCCAGGGCGTTTCATTCATCCCAGCCTCCCTGCTGCTCCTGCTGCTTCCTGCACTAAGATTTTGACAGTCAGAATCAGCAAAGTTGGAAAAAAGGCTGTCTCAAAATGAGAGAGATACAGAGTAGGGCAGAAATGCACACAAGCGGTTGGCCAAAACTCACACAGGTGACAGTGGCAAAGTTTAAAAAAAAAGGGCAGACCCAAATCATCTTAATTAAGTGTTTGCACTTTAACAACTACATCATCACCCATCCTCTGATTATGAAACTTTTAACTGATTTTGTTCATAACAGTAACAGTCCTTGTCATAGATCTTCAAAAGATGAGTATGGTCTTGCCTTTTGACTGTTACACAGGTTGTTTTCTGAGAACTGTTAAAGTCTTTGCTTTGCAAAAGAAGAATTTCCAGAAATGAATGCTGATTGCGGTGAGCTGCTGCTCTGGGCCTCCCATAGATCAGTGACTTGTGGAACACCTGCTAAAGATTGGGTCAACAGCATAGTTTGTCTTTGTCAAGTGTTCCTCTTAACAAAGAAAAGGCAATAAAAAGTCACTTTGTGTGGCATTGCTCACTAGGCAGACAGCTGCATAACACGTTATGCTGTGAAATCCTGCTAATAGTCCACAGTGAGAACGTAGGTTATGCATTTGGTCTTAAGGGCCTAAAAATGACCCTCTGCAGTTGGACTAAATTCATCAAAGGTTTTAGTGGTTTTGATTTTAGATGATAGTAAGGATGTCCAGCATGGGGGGAAAAATACTTCTGCTGACTTTCATAAAATCAGGATTCCACTACCAGCAAAAGACCAATGGCAATCTGAAAGGATGGCTGTACAAAATCAGATGAGTCCAGATGCTTGGGCCAATTTCTACCCCTAGTCCTTGAACCAAGCCAAGTGCAAGAGCTCCTGCTTTCAATATATGTGAGAGTCACTACACCACATTATGTCTTGCAGAACAGAGATGCTAAGACATCCTGGAACTAGAAAAATAATTGACAAAACAAATCTTTTGGGATCACTCCTTATGAGGGAGAATATGCCATGCCAAAATTAATTCTGCAAACACAAAATATGAGGTATTATCAGTGGAAAAAATAAAGTGAAAATACTCTTGAATGAAATATCTGAATACAGTTAAGAAATAGAGGACAAATTATATTGGCATAAACTTTTGCAGTCCTCCTGTGTCAGGGGAGCCAATTAAGTTGAGAAAGGAGATGGCACCTATATTATATATATCGATGTTTGGTTTTACTTTTAAAAAGCACATGCTGAAGACAAATAAATATATTTAATAGAAGTGGTTTAAAAATAAAGCTATTTTTTTCTCAATGAAATATGTATGTTAAGAAACTCTTTGTGACCACAGTTATCAAGTGTGATTTTTCTTGGTCCATCATAGAATTACATATCAAGAGTATTTTAATTTCCTTATCTGTAAATGTAACTTCTTTCATGCAGAGTGAGTGGTAGGAGTACAGGGCTGTCCATTCTTCATATGAGTCTATTTGTATTAAGAAGGGTTTTGTGATGCAGATGCCGATGATGGTAGCAACTGGTGACAATGTGGCAATTTACAGTATCTCACCAATGTCAGACACGATTTTTATCCTTTTCCCACTGAAATGGCCAAAAGAAGTATTGAACTGCTGACGTTTGAGTCAATAGCACAGTCAATCTGTCAATTCCAAGTCATTTATATGAAAGGTTTAACCTGCAGTTGAAGTTCATCCTTATTTGTGCATGGGAATAAAAGTTACATGGAGTCTTGTTCTGGGATAGGCAACACATCCCATGTGTCTGGTAGATCTTCAGCTTTATTTTGGAGCAAAGATTTGTTTGGTGGATCAGAGAGCTTCAGTAGGGTTTCCCAAAGCTCTGCCTGTTAGATAGTGATGGAGGGAAGGACAAGTGGACTTCCCTAGAGATTTACCATAAAATCCCACAATCTTGGCTCTTTCTGGCCCACCTTTGTCCCCACTGTAGTTTGCTTACCACCTTGGGGAAGATCTTGTAAACTATTCTCCTCTGCAGAACCTCAGTACTTACTCCTTAGTTTTTTGAACAACATTTTTGACGATTGAAGAGGATTGCTTGAACCAACATGTTCCAGGAATAACTATCCTGAGAACAGTCTGCGGAGACCTCATGGGCAATTTTATTTTATTCAGTGGAGGTGGAGGTTTCAAACCCGTGGCAAATGCTGTCACAGATCTCAGTAGGGTCATTCTGCTGCTTTGCTGAAGAGAAAACAATAAAATAATTATTCAGGAAAATATTTGAGAGCTTGAAACACTTTCTGTACACCAGAGCCACAACTTGGCAAACAATAAACAATGGGAAAGTTTGTCTCAGTAACACAACTTAGCAGAATAAAAAAGCTGGAATTCTTTCAATAAAGTATATTCTCTTCTTCTTAGATATTATGAAAACTGATGTCACTTGTAATTCCTCAGGAAAGAAAAAAACCCCTCAGTTTGCAGTACATCAATGGAGTCATTTTTTTCCCCGACTAATCTATAAAAAGACATTGTATATGACTATTATTTTCTCTGCCAGAAATGCATTCCTGGAACAAAATAAAGGCTCTTCTGTTGTTGTCCAGTAATTTGGATAATAGTTTCTCCATGAAATTTCATAACATTTATTTACTACCATAAATGATTAAATCAAGTGGTTTCAGCAATCAAAACTGGAATCCCTCTGCAGTAAGCTTTCTTACTGAATTAATTTTATAAATATTATGTCTAAAATAATTTCAAATGACAAATTCGTATGAGTAACATAACATAGATGTGAAATAAATCCACAGAGCTCTGTGTATAAAGCAGAGGAATTATTAATGGAAGAGGCTTCATCTGTGTAGATTCAGTTAAGCAAAACCTTTTCTAGAATTACTGGCCGCCTTGGATAGTTACAGGTATTTCTTTTTTTGATCAAGTAGATTGCAGTAATTGTGGCCAACAGCACTTTTTTGCTTTATATTTGTAATGTCTCAGGAGTTTCTCTTCCCACAGAATGAGGATTCATATTTCTGAAAAGTCTTCCTAGACTGCTGTGTGGCAAAGCCCACACCTTAATTTACCAGCCACGAAGAAGCAGCAGGGCAGGCTGCCTTACATTTATCTAAGGAGATCATAAGAACAGCAGCTGTGTGAAATCTTCCTCTTTATGTATGGACTTGCACATCTTTTAGTGTTGTAACTTGTGGTTATCCATGAGTGTGGCTTCTGTGCAAAGCCTTAGCTGCATACCAGGCATAGCTGGTGGGCAGTGCTGGCTGGAGGAGCTCCCGGAGCAGGAGGGAAATGGCATTTTCCTGTAGCCGTGTGGTTAGTGCCATTAGTTAAGGCATAATGGAAGTGTATTAAGGGGACTATTCCTCTCATACTGTTTGGGAAGTGTGGGAAAAGAGAGGAAGAAATGCAGCTTGAATTACTATATAAAATATGTTGTGCTGTGTAACATAAAGCTGAAGGGTCTGGTGCTAGCAAGGCTGACATCTTTTGAGTTGGAATCAGCAGTTGCACAGCCAACCTTTGGGTGAAGCACATATGATCCAGTTTGGGTGTATCTGCTGTAACTGCTGTTTACAAGGATACTTTAACTTGGCCTTACTAGTCCTCAGCTGTATATAACCCACTGGGAAGATGGTGGTATAATGGGTAATGCTATGCCATCTTGTCTTTCAGAGAATCACAGAATGGTTGAGGCTGGAAGGGACCACCCAAGGTCATCTAAGTCCAACCTCCCTGCCCAAGCCAGGTCACCTAGAGCATGTTGCTGAGGATTATGTCCAAACAGCTCTTCAGTATCTCCAGGGAAGGAGACTCCACAGCATCTCTGGGCAACGTATTCCAGTGCTCAGTCACCCTCACAGTAAATTTCTTCCTC
>NW_009930212.1:381-2818 GCF_000696875.1 Nestor notabilis | reverse complement strand
GGGCGCGTTGCCCATCCAGCACCGCCAGCGCGGCCTCGCCAACGGCACCCAGCG
Organism: Nestor notabilis; assembly: GCF_000696875.1. NCBI lineage: Eukaryota > Metazoa > Chordata > Aves > Psittaciformes > Psittacidae > Nestor > Nestor notabilis. The sequence goes on along the minus strand of NW_009930212.1, from coordinate 2,764 downwards.
CCGCAGGGACCCAGCACCAGGCACCCAGCACCCAGCATCCTGCACCCAGCACCCAACCCCTGGCACCGGCAACCAGCACCAGCAATCAGCACTCAGTACCAGCAACAAGCATCCAGCACATGACAACCAGAGCCCAGCACACGGCACCAGCACCTGGCACCAGTGCCCAGCACCCACTCCAGTGACATCGGCTGCAGCTGGGGGGACAGGGAGACACACACGTAGACACATGCACATGCATGTACACACATGTACTCACAGGCATCACACACATCTGCATGTAAGTGCGCACATGCAAAAATGCACACACATGTGCACATGTACATGCACGGGCACATGCACACACATACACAGGGGTGCACACACATGCATGTAGGTGCACACGTACAGACACGCACACACGAGCACAGACACATGCATGCATGCATATGCACCTGCAGGCATGCACACACATCCACAGGCATGCACATGGAGGCATGCACACACATATGCATATAGGCACACAGATGCATGCACACACATGCACACATGAACACATACACATGAACAGGCACATGTATGCACACACATGCACATGCAGGCACATGTGCACATTCATGCACACAGATGCTGCTTCCAGATCCAGGCAGAGGGAAAGGCCAGGAGATCTGGGCTGTGATAAAGTGGGATTAAGGAAACAAACTCATTGGGAATCATCTCCCCCTTCCATCCAGCTCTCCCATTTCTATCCTGGCTTTCCTTTCTTTTCCCAGCCTGGGTCATGGCACTGCCCGGCCCAGGGGCGCCACCATGAGCACCCCCCACCCAGCACCGGATGCTGCGGGAACCCACCGAGGGGGGAGGACGGGCTCAGCCTGGGAGGATGCTGCAGGATTCCCACTTTGCCCAGTTAATCCCACGACTCCAGGCTCCTGCAGGGCCTTCCCGCAGGAGCAGCAGCTAATTGGGAGCAAGGCAATTAGCTGGGGTTAAGCTCACTGCTCCGACCAGATGCGAGTGCTCTGCCTGGTTTGTGTCCCGCCAGGGAGGGTGCAGAAGGTGTCCCTAAAGAGCTGATGCTGAGGGTGATCCCTACCCATGGAAGGGACATGGGGAACAGAGGAGCCCCCCCAGCTGCGGTCCCTGTCGCCAAAGGCCACTGTGTCCCATGCCATGAGACCCCCCCCACGGGGCTGGTGGTGCTAGCAGTGTCCCTCTGTCCCTCTCCCTGGGGACCTGCTGTCCCACCGGTCCCTTTGGGGACCAGCACTGTGTCCTCCTGCCCCCCAGGCGCCCTCCCCACCTGGGGGACATCACCATGCGGGTGGGGAAGTGCCTATCCCGGGGTGCTGCTGCAAAAGCACCACTCCCCAAAACCCCTGCCTGGGCCCCAGCAGGACTGGGGGGCCGGGAAGGGCCGGGAGTGGGGAATGCCATGGAATGCCATGGAATGCCATGCTGGACGTGCTGGGACAGGCCTGGGGGCCATGGATCACACCCCACATGCTCGGCATGCATAAAGCCTGTGGGACACACGCACACGGACCCCCCTACACCCCGCGGCAGAGAACGGCACCGCTCATCCCATGGGTGGCAGCAGGATTTATGGCAAACTAATTCACTCCTCTGTGCCTTGCTCCATTCCCAAAAGGTCAAATAAACCCCAAAGCCCGGGAATAAATCTCAGCACGGAGGCTGAGGACAAGAATAGCCCTTCCCAAGCTGCCGTTTTCCAGACTGCTGACCAAAATTCCCACTCGGGAGGATTCCTGTGTCAGGGTGCTATGGGATATGGGGGTGCTGAGGGATATTGGGGTGCTGTGGGATGTCAGGGTGCTGTGGGATGTTGGTGATGCTCAGCAAGAAGCATCTCAGCCATGTTGGAGGACACATGGGAACTGGGGAGGAATTAATTGAGAGGAGCTTTGATTGGCCTTCATTAGCCCGAGCTCGGTCAGCAAGGCCGGGACTGTGTGAACAGGTCAAGGGGCTCCACAGGGTCCCCTCAGTGTCCCCCTCGGGGATGGTGACTCAGGCGCTGAGTCACAGCCGCGGTTTCCTTCCCCTGGAGACCCCCCCTTCCGGCATGGGCAGCCCAGTGTCCCCCCCCCGGGGTGGCTGTCCCCATCCCTGCCCCGGGGACGGGAGGGACCGGACGAGAGGCAGGAAGAGGTGAATCACTGGTGGCGCTAGAAACCTCCAGTTTGCCAGGGCGGGCTGAGCACTGGGCACAACTCAGTGCACCAATGACACTGAGGCAGGTAAAAGGACGTGCTGCTCCAGCACTGGCAGCTCTGTGGGATCTGGGAATCCAAGCAGCTCCGGAGCCATGATCCCAATGCCAGAGGCCAGTGGCATCGCCCATGGTGCACCCCAACACCTGGGGGGGCTGAGCTGAGGTTTT
>NW_009930212.1:0-248 GCF_000696875.1 Nestor notabilis | reverse complement strand
CCCCGCCCCGGGCCCCCACCCTGGTACCCCCTGCACCCAAGGGTGGGCTGGCCTGGCATCCCGTGCTGCAGGGGGCATGGAGCAGCTCCGAGCCCTTGGTGCCAGGGGAAACTGAGGCAGGCAGGGATGGCAGTGCAGGGAGGGCTCCCCTTGTGCGAGGGGAAACTGAGGCAGGGGAGTGCCAAAGTGGGGAGTCCCAAGGTGGGGGGAGTGCTAAGGGGGAACCCCCCTTGCCTGGGGATTGGGGG
>NW_009930211.1:70190-77684 GCF_000696875.1 Nestor notabilis | reverse complement strand
GGCTGCCGTCACCCACCATCGCAGCGCACCGCTCTCCATCCTCCTGTCCCCGAACCCCAGCAGAGGGTTTGCCAGGACCCTTTGCAAAGTTAAAATATATCTCCCCAAGCTGCAACAATTTTCCTACTTTTTGACCTCGGGGATTTACTTAGCGCGTTAAGTTCAAGGCTCAGAAGCCCAGGGCTATTACTCATTGAGGCACTCCCACCACCACCACTTTTCACCACATATTTTATCATTTGACTTCCTGGCTTAAATTCATGTTATGGCAAATAATGGATGGTAATACTTTCCCCCTTCCCCATGTTAATTGTCTTGTCTGACAACCTCCGCATTTGAAATGATTTAAAGCAAACAACGGGTGCAGCGAGACCAAGAGACAAACCAGGAACCGGCTCTTCCCTTGCAAGTTACTGCCTGGATCCGCGGTTTGCATCCAGAGCGCCCCCAAAGAGCATCACCCAGCGCTTGCTGGGGTCACTGCTCAGCTCTGCCCTGCATCCCTTGGCCTTTGCTGCCCGAAATCCCGCTGCTCTTGAGGCGGCTGAAATGGGGAAACAAACCCGAGTGCTATTTGCAAATTAAAAAAAGCAAGGTGTAGTTGATTAGCAAATTAATTATTTCAGTCCCCCCAGGATTATATTGTTTTTCCAAGTTCTGTGGGCCTGTGTAATTTACTAATTTCACAGTCGCTGAACTTCCTTGGGAGTGAGAGTCAATCTCAGCCACCCATCTAACACGTACAAGGGATCTTGTGCAGCGGCAGTGGCGGAGGGAAGAGGGTGTCCAGAGCTTTTCCCTGCTCCTAATAATGACCTTATTCTGAGCAAATTCCCTGTTTTTTGTCTTTCTGAAGGGGACAGCGCTTTCCTACCCAGCAGGATCAGATCTTCATGCTTAGAAAGGAGGAGCTGCACGGACTTTCCTCTACAGACCACTGTCGCTGGCTTCCCAGATGTGCACAGAGAAAGGGCTGCTGCATCCTTAGCAAACAGTTGGAGAAAAGGGTTCCCAATGCAAAAGGGGGTTTGTCATGAGCAGAGTGTCAGCTTTGGGTGTCTGCCACCACCCTCATGCAGAGTGTTTGAGAGAAATTGTTGATAGAAAGGTAAAAATAGGACTATCCCAATAAAACAGAGGGATAATACGCCTGCGGTGGTGGGAAACCAGCACTGCCCTCTGCCTACCTGCTGTGGAGCACAGAATCATAGATCACAGAATAGTTTGGATTGGAAGGGACTTTAAAGCTCATCCAGTTCCAACCCCCTGCCACAGGCAGGGACACCTTCCACCAGACCAAGTTGCTCCAAGCCCCTGTGTCCAACCTGGCCTTGAATGCAGGAGCAGGTCTGTGTTCATGGCGATAAAGCAGCATCACCTGGACCAGGTACCACAGCACCAGGGACTTCCCTCACTGCTGTGAAAATGAAGCCAGAGCTCCCGGCTGCGTTTGTATCTGTCTGCTTAGTCCCCACTGCTGATTAATCTTCTATATATAGATCCTACAATTTGATACCACGTTACTATCGTTACTATATAATATCCTATGTCACCCCCTATTTATATAAGTTTCTATTTTAAGGTTTCTGACAGGGCGCGGAGGCTCTGGCCAGCATGCCCTGCTTTCTCCCTGCTTCATCATACACACACAGCCTGAGGCAGATAAGCTCACACAGCCTGAGCCCAACAAAGTTCCTGGGTGCTGGGTGTCTGTGGCTCAGCACATTCTAGCTGCCTGGGCCAGGTAGGAGAGAGCCACATACAAGACAGGAGCGGTGTGGGAGCTGAGTGCTTGTCCCCCCTATGCTGTGAGCATGGATGCAATTAAAGAGGTCACCAGCACACTCCAGACAGGGCTCGTTAGCTCAGCACATGCTGCTCGTGACACCTGAGCTGCGAATGGAGCAGTGGATGTCTGTAGGGTCACCTATAGAAAATGGTGTGAAACTGGGGCATTGCAGTGAGGAGATGTGGCCAAACGTGTTGTTTGATCAAAAAAATGCACATTTAAAACTCATTCCCTCCCCTTTGTACAGTTTGTATAGTGATGTTGCAAGTTTGGCTGTACACACACACAGATTATTTTGATGCTACAGCAAGGATATGGCTGCACGGCCACAAGCCCAGTACCCTGAAATGCATCAGTACACTGTTTTCAAGATGAAAACGGATCATTTTGTTCTAGAATGTGAAACTTCATTAGTTTCAGCTAATTTTTCCAGGAGGAGCTGGGATAGAGCTCCATCCCCAGGAGGGCCCTGCCTGCCAATGCTCTGCCACACTCCAGGACAAGTCCCCCATGCAGGGCAGAGCCACACACCACCGTTACCAAGGACCAATCCTCCATGTTCAGAAGCTCACACTAAAATACACATATTATTCTAAAAGAACCATTCCTTATCATCTTTGTCACTCATATTCCAGCTGGACCTGGAGATCCCTGTGGGATGGGGAGCAGCTTTTTGTGGGTCACCCAGAGATGGGCACAAAGCAAATCTCCCAACTCCCACCCAGATACACTGCACCCTTCAGACTCCATCACTTCTCAGTTCCTTTCCTTGTTGTGTTCCCTGGTGGGCAGGGAAAGAAAACCCCTCCAGATCCTATTGGTGTTGCCCTCCCAGGCACCTGTAGTGGGCTTGGGTGAGGTTCCAGGGTCTTGAAGCACTGGAGAGCATCACCTGCACTGGAAATGCAGCCCCACAGCAGCGTTATCACTCCAAAGTGGGAAAAATATCATGCAAAAGCTGCTCAGCCCTGGCTTTGTTATGCCACAGTTGGAACTGGTCTTTCTTCCGTCTGGTATTTCCAAGGCACGGTTCTTTGTTGAAGCCCTGGCAGCAGGCTGTTAAATCACACCTCGCAGCTTCTCACACCACAGACAGGCACGTACAGCACTACATAACCAGAACAGCGTATCAGTGGCAGGGAGACACCTCCCTGCTCCCCTCCTCACCCATGGCCTGTCCTAACTTGTCACTCATGAGTTACTCATGAGAACTTCACATCAGCCGGGTCCCAGTGTGCTCTTCTCACCTCTCTCTGTCCACAGGTGAAGGTGGCTCTGGAGCATCCAACCCTAAATCAGCATAACCACAACGGCACAGGAGCCTGTTCTCCTTACAACACGTAAACCTCGTTTCAAATAGAGGGTCACTTATCTGGGGAGCAGCCCCAATCCCTAGTGAACAGTTTTACAAGGTATGTTTCTCCTGTAAATGGTGAAATTAAACCATTTTCATTGATAAACAGTTACCTGAAGGGTCTGTTCTGTGCTGACCTGCAGATCATACTATGTACATATGAAAATGGAAACCATTCCACCCCAAACCGTTTGACGATTCTATGTTCAGACTCATAAACTCTGAGTCTGCAGAATTCCCGACCAATGTGTATTTTCCCAGTTGTTAAAATAAAATCTTCACTGCTGTAATTAGTTAATATTTGTGAAGCCTGTAAGATGCCAGAATAAATGGCTGAAAGAAATTCTTGTGGCTATTAGATAAATGTGTTAATAATAATGATGGCTGGTGAGAAGACATCACTTCTAATGATGTACCGTTTATTTCCTTAAGGTTGTGCTAATAAATAGAACTCCTTGTTTAAAATCTGGCACATTTATTCCACATATGCTCTCAGATCAAACAAGTTACTCTAACAACAGAAGAGCTCTTCCTTTTCTCTCCCTGTCTGAAATGTCTCATTAACACTTGCTGGGCTGATGACTACGAGGACAAAACACTCCATCCCACCTCGTACCATAGATATTGAAACTCATTGCCCTCATCCCTGCCCTGCCTGCTGCCAGCCAAGGTAAAAATGCCATCAGGGCCTCCCAAAGGGTCACTTAACCTCTGCAGAGGAGCTTGGGTGTTCATCCTTATCCCAACCTGAGCTTTGCAGAGAGCCCCTAGACTGATCTCTGAGTCCCGGATCAACCGCATCCTCTCAAACCAACCTAAACCCTCACCAAATCTTATGTCACTTCTCTTGTAAAACCAGAGAAGCTGTTCCAAAGCTTGTGAAGGAAAGAGTTTCCTTTCACTTTGCCGGGTCAGCCCATGGTGTCTGTAGCAGCTCCATCACCGTGGTGCCTGTGCACAGGGTGAAATGCAGCGGGAGAGCGGAGCCGACGGAGCTCTGCGGGTGCCTGCCGGGCGCTGTGCGTAATCTCTGCTCCCTCGGATGGCTTTGCACAGAATCAATAAGGTGTTAATTCCAAACAAATCTTCTCTGCATACCTGCAGGAGATTATATCCCTGCACAAGGAAGCCCACAGGAAGGTTCCCTTCCCACCACTGTCCACAGGCTGGACAAGCAAACACGCACAGCACAGTCCTCTGGTGCTGCCGGATTGCTCCATTGTTTGAGGAATGGTTTAGGGCTGTGTGTGCTCTGGAAGATGATTTCCTACTGTAGCTTTTAAAACCCCCAATTAATATTCTACAGGGCTGATGCTTCACGCGGGAGGAAAATGCCATTTCCAACTACTGATGCAGTTCTCAGTCCCCTATTTGAATTCAAGTACTCTCATACGTAAGACACTGACTTGTTTAGCTTTAAAAATGACCATGGAAAAAGCTTTTCCACACCTCCAGTGTCTGCATCACCCCCGTGAGCTGCTGCGCCAGCTTAACATGAATCACCAGACACGGACAGGGACGGCTGTGTTCAGGGACCTGGTGGCATTGATGACACCAGGGTTGGTGTCCGGAGCCCCGGCGGCGAGTGTGCATCACCTTTGCTCTCCAGAGGAGAAGCAAGTGGATGCAGGCACCAATAAAGCATCCTGACCCTTCTGTTTCTTATGGAAATCTCTATCTCGGACACCCTGGGCTCATGCCAGGGCTATGCCTGTTGCTTGGAGCCCGGCTGACCACGCTCTGTCCCCAGACGGACACATCTGCAGTGACGTGCGTCTATGATGCTGCTCACACAACACGCTGTAATAACTGTGAGTGTTCCAAATTTAGAGAGAAAGAGAAGGAAAAAGGTTTGAAACCAGCAGGTTTGGAATTAGCAGAAAATATCCTTTTCTTTAGATGAAATCCCCACCTCAAGATCCAACTTGGAAAGGAAGGGAACAAAGCTGGGCCAGCCTATGGGGCTGCCACCTCCTGGGGCTGCAGTTGCCTTTAGAGCCCAGACCCAGGGACATGACAGGATCAGCCCCACCGACACCACAGCCCCCAGCAGCAACAACACACAACGGGACATAAAACTGCAGCTAAACATGGAAAAAGGAGGGAATGTGCAGTATCCATTGAGGAGAATGGTGAGAAACACCTACAGGGAACCCCAAGGATGGGTGCGAGGGGTCTTCACACAGCCGAGGGCAAAATGCCACCGTGTGATGAGCAATGGAATATTTCTTCTAAATAAAGAAATTCCAAGATAAAGAATAAAGATCATTCCAACAGGGAGCAATTTGGGAACCTGTGCATCTCTTACTGCACTTATTCCTGTTTATTTTGTTTGTGTCTCTAAAATATCAACTCAACTCCTGAGATTTATAGGAAAACAAACCCAATACAGTTAAAGCACCTCTGAAACAGTCACACAACCCAAATCTGTGCATTAGATGTTAAACCTGCTATCAGAGAGCTCAGCTGGATGAGGGTGGTTTTTCTAAATCTGCAAAATATAATTAAAGTGGTGTTGGTAAAAAGAGGGAAAAAAAAGCAGAGATAGCCCCATCCAAACCCTTATAAGGATATTTCAGACATGCTGAGGTTCCTTTTCCATAAATGTTAAGCAGACATCTGTAAACATAATTGGAATTTACTGCACACGTGAATAACTGCATATAAATTAGCCTGTATCATTGGGGTTTATAGAGGGCTGCAGGTGCCCCCCTTGTCGATGAGGTGATGGTGTTTCCAGCACATCCCAGCTCCATTCCAAATGTCAATTTTCTACATTTTAATTGTATTTCATTTTTTGGCATAGCTGTTGTTATATTTATCATAAAGGCCTCGATAGATGAGACATTGCACTGAATTTTGTGCATTTCCAGGTTGGTTTCCCAGGCTGATAGTTATTCTTTGGGAAAATGCAGAGTGGTGTTGTCAGGGATTGCTTAATATTAATGATGGAGACCTGGGCATCTGGGGGAGCTGAACAAGCCCAACTTCATTCCAACATTCCTCATTTTCCCTGTTTTCCCTTTCCTTTTCTCTGCCTTCTCCTTTGTTAAGGGCAGGACCCACCAGATATGGAGCCCCCTGGCCTAAACCCGCAGGCACCTGAGGCCAGATCCTTCTCCTCCACAAGTCAATGGAAAACCATTCAGCTTCCATGGCTCAGGATCAAGCACTCGTTTAACTTCATGCCCAGGAACTGAGAAGTCTTAGTTAAGCCAGAGTGAAGCCTGAGCACCACAATGAGGGCTGAAACTCAGTGGAGGAAGGAGCTTCCTCCTCCTCCTCATTTCCTTCTCCATCCTCCTGGGTCCATCCAGGCCCAGTGAAAAGCTGGGAATTCCTTACCCGGAGCACAAGGGAGGGCAGGAGGGGCACAGGCAGCCTGAGTAGCCTTGGTTGAGTCCGTTGTGAAAAGAGGTGACCAGATACACGTAATTCAGGTAAAACAAGGATTACTTCCTTGGACTGAGTCAATCAGGAGTGGGATTTACACAGAGCCACATCACATAAAAGCCTGATTTGATGCAGATTTAGTGAAAACAAAGGGTTGCACCCGCTCTCAGAGACACCCTGACACCCAGCTTCTATCAGCTCAGCCTCAGTCCGTGCATTTACAGCAGCAAATTCAACCAAACCCACCAGTTTTAACCAACTATGAGCCTGAAATGCATTGGACTGAGGTGCCAAAGCTGGGCAAGGACCACACAGTGCAATGGAGAGAGGCAAACACAGGAGGAGAAATCCTCAGAGGCTGCCCCCTTGATCCCAAATCTGTTGAATTCCAAGGAAACTGACAGAGGGAGATCTAGATTAGACATTAGGAAGCTCTTCCCTGTGAGGGTGCTGAGGCGCTGGCACAGGGTGCCCAGAGAAGCTGTGGCTGCCCCATCCCTGGCAGTGTTCAAGGCCAGGTTGGACACAGGGGCTTGGAGCAACCTGCTCTAGTGGAAGGTGTCCCTGCCCATGGCAGGGGGTGGAGCTGGAGGAGCTCTAAGGTCCCTTCAACCCCAACCATTCCATGATTTTATGAAGGCAAACACCGGCGCTAGGTTAGGATGCTCACCAGGGAGGGCAGAGAACAACCCCACACCACAGAGGGAGACAGTCCTGCTTGCAGCCCCCCACCAGCAGCTCCCACCCCGGCACCCCCAGCCCCTGCTGTGGCACGCTCAGCAGCATTCCCACCAGCCCCTTCTTTACGATAACGGCATTATCAAGTGTGCCAACGGGGTAACGGGTGATTTATTTCATTGTCACTCTTCAAAGGCGCATTTGTTTGCCACCACCTCGGCCCCAGCTCACCATAAGCTGTGTGTTTGCTGGGGGGGGGCTGTGGTGCAGGAAGTGTGGG
>NW_009930211.1:39346-70122 GCF_000696875.1 Nestor notabilis | reverse complement strand
CCCTGCGGCTTCCCAAGGGATGCGCTCAGAAACGTGTGACCGGGAAGGCCTGACCTGAATTTAACCTTTCTCTGTGCCCCACGTTTGATGGGGAAGGGAGGTGAGAGATGTGGCAGCCTGGCCAGAGCCGGGGACAAACTGCTGGGATGAAGGAGATGACATGGGGGGAGGCAGAGCTGCAGCCCCATCCTGCAGGATGCGCCGGGCAGAGCTGCCTCTTGGCTTGGTGGGGCTTTGGGACACAGCATCGTAATGATGGTGTGGAACCTCACCTCTCTTTTTTTTAGATTGAAGGAGGGGTAAAGCAAAAATAAGCAAAAATGAAACAAAAAGCTTTTTTCCTTGGTTTTTTTTTTCCCTAAAAAGAAAAAAAGATGGACTTTAGGTCTAAACTCCTGGCAGATCCGGCCCTACAATGTCACAAGTCATGAATCTTAATCTTGCCAGACCCAGCTAAGCAAGGGAAAGCTCCACCAGCAAGGCTTAGGCAGGGATCTTGGAGGAAACCATCGTTTGCATCCCAGGCACATGGAGCTGTGGCTCCCAAGGATGCTGCCCAGGTAACTGCGCTCTTGAGGTGCCATCTCCTCATCTAACCAAGTGCCAAAGCGGATGGAAGTGACGGGAGGGCTCGGAAGGGTGCCTGCACCGTAGTCAGGGGGTGCAGGAGGGCTGGGCATGGGGGGCTCTGCCCCATGTGCAGGCAGCAGTTCCTCCCTGACTGCACCTCGCACCAATGGGGTCATGACTTGTGATCACCCCGAGTCTCCCCGGTCACCCCCATATGGCACAATGGTCACTTTATAACTCAAAATTATCGACTAAGTCTTTCTTTCCAGGCCAGTCCAATTCCTTTCAAGCATGTCTTTGATTTTAGTGTCAAAGAGATTTTTTTTCTCTCTCTCAAGTCGTTTTCACTTTAAAAAACCCCAAAGTCCTGCAGCAGCAGCCAGAGTAATAAGCAGACTCACTATTTAGTCATAGAATGACCTGAAATTTCTCCAAGGAAACATATTTTTCACTAAAAAATACTGGAAGAATCTGTATGAAAGTTTTTGCTTGACATTTGCTGGGTTTAGAGGAAACAGGAGAGCAATTCTTCCCCATCTCTTTCATAGTTTGTTATTTTTTCTTCCCTCTCTTTTACTCATCCCCAAGAGCTTCCTCTGGGATGGCCACTCACACAGCAAGAAGAAAAGGAGTGGGATGAACAAGGCATTGGGACCACTGAGAAACAGGGACACAGCGAGGAGAAATAACCAAAGTTCTTTTGTTTCTGATGCTTGCCAAATAGATAGAAAAATGCTTTAATTCCACAGGTTGCCCAAGATAAGCCGGTTTTTAATGTCTTCCTTGCAAAGGGAAGGTCTCAGCTTTTGAGACTTGGCGTTTTCAGCAGTATTGAAGTTGATAATCCTTAAAATAGCCTGGAGCTGGCAAGAACAAGAGTAGCCTGAGGGGGGCTCTTGGAGGGCTGCATGTCCCCATGGGGCTCTATTAAACTGGGAACATCATGAGCCCTACTCATGACCCTATCACCTTGTTACAGAATGGAAATAAAGTGCTTCATGTTTGTGATTTTAAAGCATAATCCTTTATAAAATGCTTTGAGGTCCTCAGATGGGAGTGGCTACGAAGGACCATTGGGCATCCCTTGTTCCAAGGCACCTTCTGTGCCTCAGGTGTGGCTCTTTGCACTTACAGCAGTTTGCAGCTGATCCTCTGCCAGCAGAGAGCTGCCAAACGGCGTCTCCACCACCTCCCTGCAAAGCCCAGATGGAATTCTCCTTACTTGTGCAGGCAGTTCCATAGAGGGAATCAGAATGTATGGGAGGGATTCAATTTAAAATCAAATTCACAAGGAATGTGGCTATTTTCAAGTCCTGCCCCAAAAGCTCCTGAAGTCAAGTGGAACCTTCTCCTCCCTGGCATCCATCTGGATGAGGTCCTGTTGTATCTTCCCTGTTGAAGTTGCTCTATGAAGAACTCCACTGCGGTTCCAGCTGTTTACATGTGAACACAGCTGGATGAACAGAGGAAAAAGCACTGTGCCAAGAGCACAGGGGAGATGGACCTGCACCAAGCTCAGCACTGAGCAGGGGGCACTGCTGAGAGCCAGCCACAGCACCAGGTCATGGTCAGGGTGCCATGAACCCAGGGTACAGGGGGAAGCCAGCAGGTTAATCTGGACTGGGGGTTCCACTTCCACTCTCTGAATATATGGCAGGCATCTGCTATAAGCACTGGGCTCTCACGCTCATTTTGGTGGTCTTCTGAGTTTTTACTATGGTATGACACATGCTAAGGCATCACACTATAAGAAACATAATGGGAATAGCTTACATTTAATGGGATAACTTTGATTCAAGCTCCCTGCTCTCAGCTGTCCCAGCCTGTGGGATCCCATGCCCAGCTCCCATAGGGATACCTAGTGCTGGGCTCCCACCAAGACACATGGCTGAGCCAGAAACTAAAACCTGAGCCTGCCAGTTGCTTTTGTCCAGGTTTCTGAAGCCCTCCTGCCAACCAAGCATCGTGCCAAGGGGTCTGTCACATTTAAATACATGGAATTATCTATTACAATGCTTCACTATTTATTACATAGCTTTTGCTTTAACTGCTTTGTAAATCATAGCAGAAATAATGGCTGAAATAATGGCCTTCCTACTGAGAGTCATATGCCATAATCAACTCACAGAAAGTCAAGATTGTAATTTAAAGTATAGATTAAAAGCCCCTTATGTTTAAATTAAGAGATGGGACAATACGGCCTCACCAAAGGCAATTTTTCCTGGCATCAGTCAAGGGGTTAGAGGAGGCCTGAAGGGGGGTGAAGGAGCAACCTTGACCTCCCAAGACTATAAACGTGTGTTTATTGTCACGTTACCTAAGCAGAAGACTGTGCCCAGCCTGCCTGGTCTGTGTCTAAGCGGCACCGTGGTGGTTTCAGCAGCGGAGCCGTGTTCTCCCGCCTGGCAGGAGACACCAGCAGAGGAGCTGGACACTGAACAGCGTCCTTGGGCCATGGCCAACCTCCCCTGGGCAAAGCCTCGCTGCCTCCAGCCCCGTCTGTCACATCCCTCCCCGGCCCCAGCGCTCGACACGCACCGTCTGCTCGGCCTCCAGCACCGGGGGGCTCCGCTTTGGCTCCCCACGGCCGAGCTCCTCACTGCAGCATCCCTCTTGTGACTGCAAACCCCGTCCTGCTCTGCTGCAGCATGTTGTGCTGCGCCACTGCCGCTGCCAAGCCCATGGCAGGTATCCAGCTTCCTAATACAACCTCCCCATACTGCACCCAGCATGGATCTCCTGGTCCTGGAGCTCCAGAGCCCCTGTTCCTGCAGCAGGATCCATCCCTGCCCAGCCCTACTCTCAGCTCCCTTCGCACCCACAGAGAACCCTTTGGATACTACCACCTATGCAACACTATAGTGAACCCAGCAAAACCCAAAGTGCATCATCCCCTGAGGACCTCACGAGTAGGACCTCTCTGGAAGCCTTCTCCTGGTGAGGGATGGAGGTTTGCAGCCCCATCCCATGCAGAGATCACCAGGTATTTCTGAGCTCAGTTCTCACAACAGATCACGGTATTCCAGTATTTCTGAAGCCTCCCTTCAATAATTATCACGCTGTTACATTGGTGAGTTTCTTGACAAGTTATTAAATCATAATTTCTAATTTAAATGCCAGCTTTTGGCGTGCATGCCTGCTCAGGATAAGCTCATTTTCATTTTTATTAAACATCACCTATTAAACACAAGGAGAATTTTCTTAGGAATAACAGAAAACACCACAGGTGCCTTATTTCCCAGCTCATTTTGTAATGGTTGAGAATAATTCCCCAAACACATAGCCACGACAAGGGGATTGTTATGTGCTGAGGTGGGGACTGAGCTCTGCAAAGACCCTTCTTGGGAACCCTTAGGATCATCTCCTTGCTGGCCCTGGAGGTGACAGGGGGCTGCAGGCTTTGCACTGTGCCACAAAGCACCTTCCACCTTCCAAACGCAAAGGAAGGTCAAGGATGTCTGAGCTACACATCAGTATCCAAAGCACCCAACTTCCAGCGACATCTCAGGGCTCCTGACGTGACAGTCACACTTCAGTGCCACCCAGAACTTGGCTTCTCAAGCAGATGGTCAATTAATTATGCTCATTTGGTGTTTATAGTGCCTGGCCCTGGGCTCAGCATCCGAACTGTGTCCCCCCCATTGCAGGAACGGCGGCAGCAGCGCTGCTGGCTCCAGCCGTACAGGGTTATCCTCCCACCCCAGTGAATTTCTAGGGTGAGGGGTTGTGCTCAGGACTGAGCCCATGGTGGGTCATAAACTATGCAAAAGTGGGACAACACAGCTGTTTTCATCAGAAAAATGGGGATTAAGAGGAAAAGAGTAACTTCAGTACAAGAGATGTGGGGTGAGAGAATGTTCAAAACCACCCCTAGGGATGAAGGGTTGTGCACTTGGCTTAGCCCCTGTCTCTGGGCTGGATTTTGTGCTAAAAGCCTGCAACACTTTGGAGCTGATGGGAAAAGGAATTACCCATTTCCCCCAGATGACTTCCATCTCCAGACTATACATTTTCTGTGATCAGACTGATTAGTTAAATAAATCATCCTTACCTGAAGATAATCCATTTATGCTTTTTAATTAAACACAATTATGACAATTTGTTCTGCTGCCTGCCAGACTGCATGTGCAATGGGAGCCCAGGGCAGGAAGCTCTTGCGGATGTGTTTACCTCCAGGATAAAGAAAGGAGCAGAAAAGGGCTGAAAATGCACCTTTTGAAGATGGTGCTGAAGATGGGCTGGGAAAAAACAACAAGGGGAGATAGGGGAACTAGATGAGATAATGGGTGTCCTCTAGAACAGCCACGGGCTCTCTTGTGCCATGCCTGCACTGGAGTGCTAGGCTGGGTCCCATGGTCCCACTGGGTGCAGAAGGAGCTCAGTTTTGGGGCTGTGTATCCCCCCTGCCAAATGCAAAGCCAGGACTAGGTGCAGAGATGAACATGGCAGTTGTCTTAAGAGCACTGCGTCCTTTTCGCAGTCCAACAAGTCAAGAAAACACGTCCCGTTTCCTCTGCCAAGGGCTTCTATTCAGATCGACTTCCCTTCGACTTGCTCCCACGGAGCGAGAGGACAAAATAAGACATAAGGAGCCAGCTTAAATAGATGTTAGAGACCTTGAAGTAATTTAACAGCCCTCTGCAGCCCCTCTCCCCTCCGCTTGCCACCACACGCTCAAGTTCAACTGCGAGCAAGTACAGCAGACTATGTGCTGTTTGTTTTGGGTTCAATGGCATCTCATTTACACGTGTTAATTGCAACTAATTGGCACTAATTGGATGAACAGGAAATCCTCTGGGAGCACTCATACCTTTAATTTGTAGTAAATATCATTAATTAACATATGCTAATTAGAGCCAATTAACATTGATTAAGGGTTGCCAGCTACTTGGAAAGTACAACTATCCGTGTTGTATTAAGTCAGCACAAAATATGATGCATGCTTTAAGCAGAAAAGAAAAGGCAGCTGACATGAGGCAGCATCTGAGCTTTCAACACTGCTCACAACACATCCTAGCACTGTGCAACCTCCTGTGGGCAAACACAGCGAGGGGAGCGGTGTGATACCCACCACATCCCATGCCTTGTGCCCACAGATGTGGTAGGAGAGAAAATGCATCTCCAAAAGGAGTTGTTGCTACCCACAGCACGCAAACCCCAACATCTGGGGCTCCAGGGATGTTCAGCAGCTCCTTGCAAGCAGGTCTCTGAAAGGGGACCTCTGGCCTTTAGTACAATCATAGAATCACAGAGTGGTTTGTGTTGGAAGGGACCTTAAAGCTCATCCAGCTCCAACCCCCTGCCATGGGCAGGGACACCTTCCACTAGAGCAGGTTGCTCAACATGTTTGCTTTCTCCCTGTGTAAAACCACCTCCTCCCTGTGGAGAGACCCAAGTGGGCTCCCAGAGGATGTTTCTGCATGTCTGGGCTTGGCAAAATGGACATTTCAGAGAGTTCAGCCCAAACACTTGTACAGCCACTGAGCTGGATGCCTGCTCTGCCTGCTCCTAGGGGCAGGCGGGTGTGAAGACAGCCTCGAGCCACTGCACCTGATACCAGGACTTCTGCAGAGCACAGCTACTTGATCCAGCAAATATGGGTCACCGCGTTCCCGGGGTCTGCGGAGAGCCCGGGGCTGCTCTGCGCGGAGCTCGGCCCTGCTCTGCCAAGAGTATTTACCCAACAGACCTGGAAGGTGTAAAATAACCCAGCAAAGCTCCCACAGGGCAAAATCCTGCTGCTCCCACGTCAGCAGCACTTTTGGGTACGGATACACTGCAGCCAGGGATGGAGCTCTGCACTGGCTCCGAGTGAGCCAGCTCAGACACTGGGAATACCAATGCGGCAGCACGCAAATACGCTCCCTACGACCCAAGCCCATGTACCCCAGAGAAGAGGGGATTTAGTCTGCTGTTACAGCTAGTGGAGATGACCAAGGCCAGGTTGGACACAGGGGCTTGGAGCAACCTGGAAGGTGTCCCGTGCCCGTGGCAGACGGTTGGAGCGGGAGGAGCTTCAAGGTCCCTTCCAACACAAACCAGTCTGTGATTCTCTGAGTAACCTGGAGGTATGCAGACACGGCCAAGTCTGTCACAGGAGGCTGAAGCTCAAATACTTCTTGTTCCCCTAAAGCTTTAGCACTAAAATTATTACCAACCTGTTTACTCTGCTGTTTACCATTTATTATCTGATAAACCAAGTGCTTATCAGTTTGTGTGGAAGGACAGAGAAGCGCAGTGCTTAATCTTAACGAACACCTGGGAAGAGACATGGTTTGGGTTGACACTGGGTCTGTTTCCCAATTTCCGTGTTCCTAAAAGGATTAGCTTTTTACACTGAGAAAACAGAGGCTGGGTTGAGACATGGCAGGGAGGAGGTGCACTGCAAATACCTTGAATTTGGTTGTTTGGCTACAAACTGGGCTTTGTTAGCAGAGCGGGAAGCACGAGGTGCTGGTGGAAGGGGGTGTGCAGTGGTGTGTCCCCGTGCTTTCTTTTCCCAGCTCCTACACACGTTGACTGTACAGGATGGGAGCACACATGTAGAATCATCATAGAATCCCAGAGTAGTTTGGGTTGAAGGGACCTTAAAAGCTCCCCCAGCTCCAAACCCCTGCCATGGGCAGGGACACCTTCCACTAGAGCAGGTTGCTCCAAGCCCCTGTGTCCAACCTGGCCTTGAACACTGCCAGGGATGGGGCAGCCACAGCTTCTCTGGGCACCCTGTGCCAGTGCTAGACAGCAGATACCAGGGGTTTGTCCAGACAGACACAGAGGCAGGCACTGATGAAGCCATGATCCCCTCCACCCTTTCCGGGAGAAACCTCCTACCATACCCTGCTCTGGAATTTCCCGTTTGATAGGCATCATTTTGGGAAGCATTAAACCCCCCCAGTCCTCAGCCTGGACACGAAACCTCAGGGGAAAAACCCCCAGGATTGCATGGCTAAAAATGAGCTGTAAAATTTCAGACAAGTGCAATCAGAGGGGACGTCTGAGAATCTGAAAATGTGTTTTTCACAAGTTGAATATAAATGTCTGTTGGAGAGGAGCATCACTGACACATTTAAAGCAGTATCAGAAAGCTGATAAGCTAGAAGTGCCAACAACATACACATACCTATGTATACACATCTATATGGACACATAACCTGCCCCTCCAAGAGGATAGGCTCAATAATCCAATAGGTCTGTTCCACCTCTAATTACAGTGATCCCACAACCCGGCATTGCTAAACCAGGGCTCTAAATCTGAGTTTATAGTATTTAGGAAGCATTGTCAATAATGTTTACAGTGAATTAATTACCACAGCGATTTTAATTTATTTTCATTAATTATAATCTTATTAACCAATTAATTAAATCCAAATATGGGCTGTGACATTGTTTGGTGGATACACCCTGGTAAGCAAACAAGCAGCATAATCATACTTCCAGCAAAGCAAACTGGCAATGAGGGGAATCCAGCACCAGCTCTGCTCCAGATGGACCTTTCTAAGGGTTGGATGCTTTTGGGATGCTCTCCACAGCCCATCCCAGCCCTGGTTCCTCACCATGGCCAGGCAAACCCATCAGGGTGCTTTTTTCCCTCGGGACTCTCCCAGACGTGAAAAGCTTCATCCAAACGCCCCTCCAATGGCTCCCCAGCGCTGGCCCATTGCTCCTCACCCTTTACCCATCCCATGCACTGGCCATAGTGGGATGTTATCAGATTTGTACCAACGTGGTATGAGAAATCTGGGATTACTTGACAACGTACAGAGCGTGGATCCCTTGGTAAAAAGAAACAAGTTGAACGAACAACTAAACCACTTGCAAATTCAAGATCTCTTTTTGTTTTATGGCTGCCTTAGCATTCAGCTGCACATGGATACAACCCCCTTCAACAAACATAATGCACAGGATTTATTACAGATGTATACTATTTACTAGAGTTTATAGTGATATATAGTCTCTCTTCATCATTTGAGCAGTAAAGTATATTGTTCTGACCCTTCCACTCCCTCCATTTGCCTAAGACTCCAGCCACTTGATATTTTTCCAGTTCTGACATTTCAAACATGCAATGCCATATGTATTGCCACTTTCAGGTAATTATCACGTAAAATTAGGCTAGTCTTGTACATGAAACTAGCAATTAGCCAAGGATTGAAGGTCAAAGAGATCTCATTTATAGAGTCTCTAACAAAATGTTAAGTGTAAATGTGTGTCAGATGGTCCAGGATGCCGGATTATATGGGGTCATGACAACGGGTCTGAAGTGTCATCAAGCACGATGTAACCAGTCTGTTGGGCACAGCAGTACAATCTGGGACTTATCTCTTTCAGCCTTATCAGAACCTGTGCTAAATCTAGGACACGGCCTTAGAGGAGTTTCTACAAAACCCAGGAAAATCACTTGCAGCCCATTGTTTCCCTTGCTGGGGCTTTGAAACAGGCTGCTCTTTATTACAGTGCGCTCTGCGTGACAAACCCGGGCCTCATCCTGCAGGACCCCGCTGCTCCCGCTCCGATGAGGGCAGGTTGAGCCCCAGCCACACGTAAGGAAGGGCAGCAAGGGCTGCTGTGGCACAAGGGGGTGAGCAGGATGTGCAGTGCTGCAGCAGTGCTCCATCCTGTGAGGATGATGTAGACCTCGCTCCAGCCCCAAAGAGACTCTGCTGGGAACATATCAGCTACTGGCACCAACCCATCATCTCTTGATGTCATCAGAGTGGGGTTATCCAGCAGGCCCAAAGGCGTTTAGGACCTTAATCAGGTGCTAATTGGTTCAGCCCTGGTGAAGATACCAGCCTTCCTCTTTGCTAATGCAGGGCCTTATCCTGCCAGCACTCAGGAAGGCAAAGCAAAGCTCCCAGGGACACTGTGGTGCTGGGCCAGACCTTCCCTGCATGAGCAAAGCACAGGAGGGCTCCCGCCACCCCCATGAGAGGACACCAGGCTTTCTGGTCCTTCCCCAGTGCCTGGGAAAGCCCATTCTGTGTAGAGAAGCCAGGGATGCTTCCATGTATGTGAATCTTCTACTCATTTTCTTTCAGTATTTGCAGCTGAAATCTCTCACAAACCTGATCCCTCTATTTTTCCCTCTCAAAATACAATACTATCCCACTTTCCAAGTGCACTTGGGTCAACAGAGACCAAGCACCAAAGCCAAACCTGTGGCAGGACTACTGCTGAATGAGACCTCCTCCTCCTCCAAGGAAGGTGACTGCACCTGAATCAGGTGTTAAAGCCCCTCCTTGCATGATTTCACTTATTCTCACCTGTATTAATATTCGTCTTTTCTTCCTGCCACACCAAAAAGGAGAGAAATAAAACAAAGAAGTCTTTCCTTCAACAACCCAATATGCTTTCCAGTGGGATATGTCCTCTGTCAACTCCAGATCCTTGCTGTGCATCACCCCCCACCTCGCATCAAGCCTCCGTCCCCATTACAAGCAACTGTTTCCCATCGGACATCCATGGGGATCATGGCAGGGGCCTTTCACACACTCCCCCACCGAAGGGGAGAGCTCGCAGCCTTTTCCTTCCAAGTTTCCCTCCTCCCTATCCCTCTGTTTCCCCCCGCTCTCCGACTGCCATCACCTCCTCTGCTTCTCCTCCCCTCTCCCGCTCCGGTTTCCAGCCCGCGTCCCTCCCGGCTCTGTGCCCTGACTACCAATGATGCTTCCAGCCCTGCTCTGTATTCTGGCTGGCGGCAGAGGTGGGGGCACACTCGCCCGCTCCACTTCCAGCCCTTCCTTCGCCTCCCGCTCATGGCCACAAAACCCTGGGAGAAGACACAAACGACATTCCCGTTTTCCCTGGCCATGGCACCGGTGCTTTTCTAACCGCAAATAACTGAACCCACCAGCACGCTGTGTTGGTCTGATCTGGGAGCTCTCCCCATCCTTCCCTCCCTTTCCAGCAGTGGCAATGAAGGGAGATGGGATACTCCTTGTGCCAACGCACTGGAGCTGATGGGCTTATTGCAGATTCACCCTTTGATTTGCCATCCAGACCCATCCCCGTTGAGGACAGCCTCAAACTTCCCCGTCTCTTCCCTCCACGGCGGCTCCAGCCCCTAACCTCCCTTTCCTCCTTGAATCCCAGGTCGTGGCGGCACTTAGCTAAATGCTATAACTGCAAACAAAGTGTGACAGCTTTATTTGTAATTATACTGCGTTTAAAGGAACAAGATGAGCTTAATGAGTTAATAAAGTGGCTGCCTGTCAAAGCAGGGGCTGCTTTGCATAGGCGCCCGGCGGGGTCCCCACTCATGCATATGGAGGGGTGCAGGAGGTGCCCCCGGCCATGGCAACGCGCAGGTAGCAGCCCGCAGCCAGCTGCCCCCGTCCCAGCAGACTTGTATGAAGTGAAGACTTGTGAGCAGCGAGCATTTTGTCTCCGCACACTTGACAAAACAAAGACAACTCACTCCTCTGGTTTCATGCCACATTTTTTATTCATAAACAAGCTGTTGGCTGTAAAGACATGATAAAACTCGAGCTCAGAGGAGGCTGGCGAACATTTGAATGCAAATCCTCAGCTGCTACAAATCCCTCCTATTATTCAGCTGATTTCTTTCTCTTTTTTTTTTCTTTTCCTCCCCATTTTTGTCTTATGCTAAGCTAGGCAGGATCCCAACCAGAGATATGTGATAAACTCTGGTCAATGCAAAGAAAGGCACCGGCATAAAAATTCAAAGGCTTGCCTGGGAGAGGGGAGGCAGGCAGGCTCTGCGGGGCCAGGAGCACGAACAAAGGCCACCGTGCTGCCGGGGGCTCCTCGGTGGCAGCAGAAGGTTTAGCTCTACATGCACAATATTGCCTGTTGTGATCTTGTTTCACCTGTATTTTGCCCTGGCCAGGTAGCTTTGTCCCAGAGGGAGTGCGTGGGGAAGGCTTGGCATGCAGAAGAGGTAGGGAGGGCTGCACGGCAGCGAAACACCAGTAAAACCAAGAAATTCCCAACCCCATGCAGTGGGAATATCTGATAGGGGAAAAAACCAGCTAAAAGACACAACACAGACTGGTTTTATGAAATTGGAAAGAAACTGTAATTTAGTATTTTCCATTTTCACCCCCAAACCTTCCAGCAATCACAGAATCACAGACTGGTTTGTGTTGGAAGGGACCTTAAAGCTCATTCAGTTCCAGCCCCGTGCTACAGGCAGGGACACCTTCCACTACACCAGGTTGCCCCCTGTCTACAGGCAGGGACACCTTCCACTACACCAGGTTGCCCACATGTTCTACCACCACTCAGACCCTTTGCAAAGCTCCTCACAAGGGAGGAGTTCCTATGGCTGATGCCACAGCCATGCATCTAGGCTGAGAAAACCAAGTCTCAGGCTATAGTGCCAAGGCTGGTGCTGAGTTGTGAAGGACAAGGCTGGCTCTTTAGGTCTGTAACTTACACCTACCTGTGCTGCTGCCCCAAACCCTGCCGCCCTGCTGGTTTAAGTCCAGATGTTTCACAGACCCCAACTCTGGAGCTTAAGATTCCTTTTAGGCTGGACCTGACCTGGGTCCTGAGTAGCTCCCTCCCCTTGTAGGCATTTGTGCAAGTCTTGTAACCTCTTCCAGTCCCAACCACTGCCACGGGCAGGGACTCCTTCCACTAGAGCAGGTTGCTCCAACCCGGCCTATTGGTGGATGTTCCTGCCAGCTCCCCTGGAAGAGACCCCAGTGCAGGACTTGCTTAGATGTTCATTTAATCTTCACCCTGTGTTAAACCCTATCTCTGACCCCCTCTATCCTCCCTTTTCCCACATTTCTTAAGGTGCCTCTATATAGAGCAGCATCAGTGCTGCCCGCTTGGCTGGGGACCGGTTTGTGCAGATGCTGAGGCCAGGCACCAGGAGAGGGATCAAGCGATGGCACCTTCCCAGCTGGGCACAGCTCCTGCTGCTCCCACCACTCTGGGCACAGCCCAGGTTCCTGGCGTTTGCAATGCGATCAATGCAGGGCCCCTGGTTGTGGACAAGAGGAGAGACTTAATTCTAATCTGTATTGACTGCTCACTGCTTTGTCTGCCAATTTGCATCATGGACTTGTCTCAAACAATGATGTGGGCCTGGCAGGTTCTCTCACAGTAATCTATACCAACGGGTCAAAATCTCTGAGCACTCGTTAAAGTCCATACATACAAAATGCATGTTTAACTACTGGGAAGATGCTGAGGTGCATCTGTCTCAATATTTATCCACCTTCATCTGTAATCTGCTTAAACCCCAAGAATGCTTTCAATTTTTAGCAGCAGAAAGAGGCCACTTGATGCAGTGGATAATATTCTCATAGGTTTCTATTGTGATGCTTTCTCATGGTACCTCATGTCCAAGAACAGGTCAGTGGAGGTGGATGGTAAGGAGGGAGGATTCCCAAAGGAGGGCACTCAGTCTCCTGCCTCACACTGTAAATTCCAGCTTATTGAACCCCCACAGCTTTTGTTTCTTTTAAAGTTGGAATGTTGTGATTGAGAAAACAATCTCTCAGTGTATTTTGGGTAAAGCTCTTTGGAGTTTCCCATTTCCACTTCCATTTTCCCCCAGGTTTGTAGCACTTGGCAAAAGCAGCTCTGGACACAGCATCCTTGCTGCTGCTGCCATGGGGCACACACGGTGCCTATTGGTCCCCACGGTGGGATGGCACAGGGGACCATGGAGGGACATCCCCAGCTTTGGCCACTCACAGACCCCCCAGATCCACCTTCAGCTACTGCCAGGTCAGCATCACTGCCCCGTCCACCCCTGATGGACAGAGCGTGGCCGGGAAACACAGGCGAGGTTCTGGGTTAAGTGCTGAGCTGACAAAGACGCCAAGCTCCAGAGCCCGGCCCAGGCACGCGCCTCCATAGAGCCTGATAACGCAGCGTGTCGGCAGCGTGGAGATGGAGTGATTAGGCTGGGGACACGGACACTTGTCTGCACTTCATTTAAGCTCTGCCACATCTGCCTGTTTGTCAGCAGAGGTTTAGGGCTGCGGCGAGGGGCCACGTGTGTGTTTGTGAGCACACACACCTCTGTCCCGCTCCGTCTCCTGCATCCCGGCGCTGGCTCCGGGGCAGCTTTGCCTTCCCTGTGTTTGGGTGACAATTTACAGCCGCCGTGACCCCGGCCGCGGTGCTGCCAAACCCTGTGTCCAGCCAGCACTGCCTGGACCATGACTGCAGCACATAAATGTGATTTATAGGCAGCCATCAGGGAGAGACACTGCCTCTCACATCAGCTCCTTGCACCAGATGGACTGGCTGCTACTTCAGCCATGGGCTCGGGTGGCCAGGACACTGTCTACCTCCCTCCACTTCCTAACTAGATGGGGTTTGCCACTTGTCAAGAGGAGCCTGAGTTTTATAAATAGGTTTCTGCTCTTGGGTTTTTAAAAATAGGAAGCATAAGAAGGAAGGGTCTGAGGAGAAAGAGCCACTTTGTTCAAGAATAAATAGAAAACCCACTTTGATCCTGTCCCGGTGACAGGATCAGGGCAGCAGGACAACAGACAACCACGGCACAGAGGGGTTTGGAGCCATGCAGGCATCATCCCACCTTGCAGCCATGCCAAGAGGGGTACCCTTATATATTCCCCACTGCTCGGTTGGTTTGGGCATCTGCCCACATCCAACGGTACAGGCCCCTTGTCAGGATGGAGCCATCGCAGTGACAAGACAGAAAGCAGCCACCCCCCCAGCATGGACAGCAGCCCTGAGAAACCCAAATATGTTAAACAATGTTTTCCCCAGCTGCAGCTTCCATCCTGCAGTATGGAGAAATGGCCCTGCTCATCCAGCAACCGTAGAAAATCTCAATTTCCCACATAAAAATATTAGTGGCTGGCTTAAAATATTAACATGTGGATCGCATTGCCCTCAGAAGCTGTGGGATCGGAGTTTAGCATCAGCAGTTAGACACAGATATGGAATTAAAAATGTAAGCAATGGCTTTTCAGGCTTTATTATTGCGGCGGGGAGGCCCTGCAGGATGGATGGTGGAGGGAGGGAGGAGCAGGGCACAGGGCTGGGGTTTCATGCCATGGCTCCAGGGGATCTGTCCCAGGCTCTGCCCCACAGGTCCTGTGTCACATCCCACCCTGCCCCATCCCTCTGCTCCAGCACCCGGGGGTGACACCACGTGCTTTAGGGTGGCTCTAAGGACATACCCAGCTTTGGACCCAAGTGAGCATCCTCTTTGCACAGGGCTGGGTGCAGGCTGGGGGTCAGCACACATCCCCCTGCATCCCCAGGACATTCCCATCCCGCTGCATCCATCCCCATGCCGTTGCGTGGGGACCCAGCCCTAGACCTGGTGAGGCCTCTAGGGGCTACTGTAATACAAATAATGAATAATTACAACGCTATTAAATGGGTACACAACAGATATTCCACAAGCCCTGCACATACCATGTAAAGCCCCCTCCTGACTACAGAGACTTCTTTCACTGAAGGCTCGGGCTCGGCTGATTTCACCCACAAAGGTGCTGGATCCATCCCGGTGGGTGCCCGAGTGAAGTTGGGAAGAGCAGAGTTTGGCAGAAGGTTAGTGCCAGAAACAAAAAACCTGGACTAAATTATTATTCCACCCATAGCCTTCCCAAGGAAAATAGAAGCAGCAGATTGAGGCCTGTTTTCATATTTGATAGGGAACCAGATAAATGGCAGGCAGCTTGCTCTGATAAGGCCTTGCTCTGGGCATAACCTCCTTCTCTGAAAGCCTCTTACTATGCATAGAGTCAGGCTATCTGTGCAGCTGCACCTTGACACAAATATATCTGCACCCAAGATGAACCAATTCCCCCAGAAATTACAGGAGTGGGATTGCATCTGGAGAAGGGGCCGCAGCCACCGCTTTGCCACCTTCTTTTTTCAACAGTACTTTCTTTTCCCCCCAAACAGCCCCTCAGACAAATAGTTTTCCTCTATTCTCCGTCTGCATCGCTCTGTCCCCTGTGCCTGCAAAGAGCAGAGAGGGCAAAGGGGATGCAGAGGAAAAGGGATTTAACCCTCCTGAGCAATCTCATGCTTGGGAATCACCCCCGAATGCTCCTCAGCAGCAGCTGGGGTGACATCAATATAACCTGGGAGTTCCCAGGCTTTTAGAGGCCACGAATAAATGCGTGATGCTACCCATCAGTGTGTCCACCCCACCTTGGGTGCTTCAGGACTTCCCAAACTCCCTCCCTGCATGAGCCAAATCCCTCTTTTCCATGGCACTGGCTTTTACGTACCAAATTACTTTGGGAAATGGGTCTTGGCTCCAAAGGCCAAGGCACAGGAATAAATATCCTGAGCACCACCCAAAGAAAGCAGAGGAAACCAAAAGAAAAGTGGGTTACAGAGATTTGGGAGAAAAGGAGGAGAGATACCCGAGGAAACAGCCATGCTAAGTGGGTATTGAGCAGCTTCTGATCAAACCCATAATCATTTCCAGCCGTTTATGGACACAAATAATATCCTTCCTCCCAATTCCACTACTTTCATTTTTTTTATTTATAACCAGAAGGGATTGGAAATGAGTTTTCCAGCCACACGGCCACTTTAAAGACTTTATCCTCATGTTCTGTTTCGTGGTGACACGAGCTCCATCATCATAAGAAGAACAAATCAGCAATTAGTCTGCGAGAGGCATCACCATGGAGGTAGAACAGCCCCTAGTCAAGAGGGAGAGGGAATCCTTTTCCATGGAAAGCCCCCGGGAGAGCCGGGACCTGGCGCTGGTGACGATGATTGATGCTGGCTCTGCAGAGACGCCCCACACCTCCCCAGAAAATTAAAAGCCTATTTGGTACGGTGCTAACAACGCAGCCCATTGATATTGTCTCATTACCCATCAGCACTGGGCCCTCATCTTCCCACTGGTATGGTATTAGGGGGAAAAAACCTCATAGAACAAGCACTTTTCCCCTTTTCTCCTCATCCATCCCAAAGCATGCTTGGAAAACCTGACAGTAAAGGTTGGGTACACTCAAAGCCCCTGTACCCTTCCTTGTACACCATTATTATTGTTATTATTGGGATTTATGTCTCACCAGGCACAACCACAGCCCCCGGAGCAGCTCCCGCTCACCAGAGCCTTGCTTCTACCCAGCCTGGCACAGGGTGATGCCGGCCCTGGCAGCACCAACGCTGAGCACCACATGCCCAAACCACCTCAGGGATTTGCACGTGGCCGTCTGAAGGGAAAAACAGACAAGCAGGGAATGGGCTCGTGCTGCAGACAGAGCCGGGGGGAGCGACGAGGCAGCGCTCGGGGCAGGGACACGGGGAGGTATTTGTGAGCTCCATCTGAAGCCGCAGTTGCCGAGGTGCAACCGGCCCCGCTGCCAACCGTGAAGGGCCGTCGGTGGAGCAGTGAAATATTAGAGCTTCGGGGGTTTCCCTGCCCCCACTGCTCCCAAACTGGCATCTGTTACGTGTTGGGTTGGAGCAGCAGATGCCTGGTTGCAGCTAATGACAGCAGTAGTCTGCTAACAGATGCCACGTATCTAGCAACAGCCTTTGTCTGATCAAAACACCAAGTGCTGATTTAGCTGTAAAGGTAGCGGGGACGAGGCCTGCACCTCCCTGCAGCCAGGTGGCTCCGAGCAGGAGCAGTGGACTCCTACCCCTTCCCCGGGTGACAGATGAGGTGCAGCTCGAGAGCCTGGCTGGACCAGAGCGAATAAACCTGCTGATCCCATGGACCAGGTGATGCTCCAGGATGAGCATCCCTCTTTTGTGCACAAGCACTTCGCTGGGTGCTAAGCCTGATGCTTGCAAATGCTCTCTTCTCGCTTTCCCTGCCCTGTTCCCTTTGGGAGCCGTGGCTGTGCTGGCTCTTCCTCACCCTGGCTCTCCCATCCCACCCCAGCATGTCCCTGTATCTCAGCACATCCTTCTGCCGGCGCTGCCATGGGCAGCACTGCCATCTCCACCACCATTAACCTGCTGCCCTTCCCACCCCAAGCAGCAGAAGGGATGCCCGTTTCTGCATAGGATGTTTAACAGGGGCTTAAAGCATCACTATGGCCCCGGGAGCCATCCTCCTGCTGTAGCCATCACTGGTTAATTCAGCTCCTGATGATGAATAGAAGGGGTTGAAGTTTGGTGGGTGAGATAACGCAAGGGTGCTGGACGTGTGGCCAAAGCACAGGGATTGTGAATGGGCTGCACAGTGTCTCGCTGCTGACCAGGCTCCCAGAAACCTCCCCAGGCACTAACTGAAGAGAGCAAAGGGAGTCCCAGGGGTTGGGAACGGCTCCGGATCAGGTCCTGAGGGCACGAGCACAGACACTCATTTTTCAAGGCTCACTCCATCAGCCTTCCCATTTCCATCTCCCCCGCCCCACCAGAGATTAGGGCACATCAAGGGATCCGTGCTCCTGCCCACAGGCTTCTGCCTCTCCCGGTGACATTAACAGCAGTGACATGCCTGTATGCAGAGCAGGGGAGACCCCTAATTGCTGAGCAAATGACAAGTTTAAAATCAAACCTGTCTCTGGGAAAGAGGAAAACACAGCGCTGCCCACAATGGAGAACTTCTGTGTGCTTCAGGAAGTATTTAAATAACAACATTAACCCCCTTTCCTTCAAATTAGTGAATAAAAATTGATTTCTCCTGGTGCTGAATACCTGAATTCACCATAACTACCTTTTAGGGGTACTTGCAACCTCCTAATGTTGATAAAGCTTAAGAGTTTTTGGGTTTATTCTATGGAAAGATGAAAGCTTGTCCTCCCTGGGGGGTCTGTGCTCTCCACGGAGAACCTGGTGCCAGTTCATGCTTCACAGAGGTCATTCCAAAGGGGAGTTGTTTCTAAGGGGAAGCAAGGAACCCAGATACCAAAAGCTCTTGGTCTGGAGGTCAGCAGGGATGCAGCAGTTCTCCCAGAGACCCTTCCACTGCAGGAGGTGAACCTCCTGCTCTCCCATGGCACAGATAGAGAAGCCAAAGCCTGGAGCAGCCCCTCCACTCGCTTCCCCACCACGGAGCAGCCTTCCTGCCCTCAACGTTTCTATTTCCTTGGACTTACCGCCCTGCCACACTAGATAGGCAAGGACAATACCGCGAAGAACCAAATGAAGAGAGTTTTTAACCAACACACAAGAGCCTAAAGGATAATTAAATGACAAGACTTATCAGCCCCCGCGGGGCATTCCCATTGTATCACAGATTAAAACCTGTTTCCTTTCCAAAGGAAAACCAGTCGCTGATCTACCTCTCGCTGAATCCATCAGACAACTGAGCTGAACCAAGTTTCCCAGGTTTTCATTCGACCAGCTGATCCAACCCCCTCCTTTTGATTTCCCCAGATGCCAGGAGCAGCTGGAATGGAAAATCCTTCCCCGCCAGCACCGCAGCATCACCTGGACATCCTCAGATCGCATCACCCAGCCTGAGCGGCGCAGAGAGTGCTGTGAAGGGCTGAAAATGCTTTGCTCTTAGCAATCAAACCAACAAACCAACCATCCTCTTGCATTTTTACTGTCTGGGGAGGCTTTAAACAACACTGGGTACATATTACAACAGCTACATACTACATAAAGCCTCTGGGGAAGCTTTAAACGCATCAGTACGTACAAACAACATCAACGGGCTGCGTGCTCAAGGAGGGAATTATTGTATGAAACAAAGTTGGACCAGAAAGAGGAGTCAAAATGTCTCCACTGAAAGTTTTGCTATGGCCATACACTGCTTTCTTGGTGAAAGGATCTGCTTTCTGCAGGGCATTTGCATTGACTGTGAAAAGAAGCCCATAGATGACAGCAAACAGCCCTGGCCCCTGCCTGGCCCCGCCATCCCCTCGGAATGGGGTGAATAAAGAAAGTAATGGAAGCAGCATCAAGGTTTTCCGTGGCATTTCAGCATGCCCTGGTGCAGCAGCCTGAAGCTGGTTCTGCTGGTGCCCGTGCACTGCTTTGCCACCACCAAGTGCTGTGTATTCAATCAACTGTTTACTCGGCATCGGCTATAAATGTGCATTTAATTGGGCACCTTTGCTCCCTCTCCCCCCCTTCCGCCGAGGGGGAACAGCCTCCGATTCATGCGCCACCACCCTGAGGTCCCCCCTCCCCTCTCCCCGGGACCCACAAAAGAGAGGTCGCTCCCATGTCAAGTGGGGTGTGGAGACCAGCTGAGGAGCTCGAGAGCTGAATTGTGCCAATTTGTGCAGCCAGCGCCCGCTGAAAACCCTCCGGATCGGGAGGCAGGAGCCGGCATATGGTGCCTCACTCAAGAGCCTGTCATTCAGGGGACCGGCAAGTGATGGCTCTCTCTCACCCTCCCTTTATGGCCTTTCTGCTCCCCTCCCGTGGGTCTGCGGAGGGGCCGGGAGGATGAGGAGGGCTGGGGCGCAGCATCCCCTCTGCCGCTCCATCTGCACGCGGAGCCAGCGGAGCGTGGATGCTCTTTCTTTATCCCGCTCCCCTCCTCCAAATTTCTCCGATGTCCCTGTGAATAAAGCACTCATGTTTCCGAGGGACACACGTTTGGACTCAATTTCATGCTGGTTAAATCCAAGATACTGCCTGTGAGAGCGGCTGTGGACCATCCCTGCTGCCGCCGATGCTCCATGATTCCCAAGGCCCTCTCCCATCTCCACAGCCAGCCCTCCTTCTCCTTCCAGCCCACCCTTTAGCCAGGGCTTGTTCCTGTCCTCAAAGCTGCCCTTTTACAAGCAGAAAAGCTGTTGGCATGAAAGAACTATGAAGAGCCACCACTTAAAGCCCCTTTCAGGAGCAGAAGGTTTTCAGCTCTCAAAGAAAGAGGGTTTTTGTTCTGGCTTTGATGTTTCTGGGGTTTGGGACTCTCCGCTCTTTTCTCCTCCATCCCGAGCGGGCAGATATAATCACCCTCCATCCTCCCTGCCTCTATTCACTGGTGCATTTTAAATAAGGTAACAACACAATCCCCAATTTGGGAACCAACCTCAAATTAGTGCCTGCACCGCTCCAGCGGGGGAGATTTAATCGGGTAGTTAAGACGCCGTTTGTGAGAGGCTGTCGCCCGTCATTGGGGGTTTGAAGCCCTCAGTGTCAGTGTGGGGCAGGAGGAGGGGGGGAGCTCCAGCCACATCCCTGGCAGACCCCAGACCTCCGGGTTCCAACAGCTCCCACTTATCTCCATACGAGATGCCAGGGATGGGAAGAGCCAGGTCTCCATGTGAAGGGATGTGACTTGCCAAGCATCCTATGCTACTTGTTCCAGGTCACTCCCTCCCATCCTCATCCTCATTTTCCCTGTTCTTACTCTGCTTTAACAGCAACAGCTTCACAAGTTCTCCTGACCTGTATCACAAGATGTGTGAGAAGGGTCAGAGCCAGAACATCGACAGGGAACTTCATGGACTTCATGGACCCCATGGCTGGCTCTGATGAAGCTGTGCTTGCCCTGATTATGGCTATGATTACTGAAAGCATCCTTACGGAGGGAGGATGCTTCACGTCTAGCAGGTACTTAATCCCTTTTGAAGCCAGATGAGTCGGCTGGGTGAGCACAGGGGGACGAGAGGGAGCCGGGAGATGCAGGATTCGGGGTCTCAGCAACGTATCCCCTTCAGCCTCACACCCACCTGCGATCAGGAGGTCCAAGAGGGCAGACCCCAACTTTGAACCCCCCAGGAAACTGGGCAGGGGGGAGTTGAAGCCGTGCACTGGGCAGGATCCCAGATCTTTCAGCCACGTATGGAGGGGCTCCCACCATCCCACTGATAGTGCTTTGGATAGTAAATCCCTTACTGCAACGGCCAGAACAGCCCCACACAGGGAGACCCCATGGGGAGCATGCTCCTGTCTCTTTATTTAGGTGGCAAAAAGAGCACTAATGTGCTGCCCCTCACTGCCCTCCACATCCTCTGCCAGACCCTGCCTGCCCACCACTGCTAAGGATGGAGCTGTTGGGGGATGAGGATGGGGTTCACCGGAGCATCCCAGCACCACAGCACCTTCCTGCCCGGGGATGCCTGCAGCTCCCATGCACCCCACGCTGTGCTGTGACCATCACAGACCCGGCAGCGATTGCTTGGGAGCCCCTGCTCTTGGTGGGGCAGGAGCGGGCAGGCAGAGGCCCTGGTACAGCACACAGCATCCCCACAGCATCCCCACAGCATCCCTGCAGCATCCCTGCAGCATCCCCACAGCTGCCATGGCAGTTGGGGGAACAAACCTTTAGAGACACCGTCTGTCAGCGGCTCCGGGGACATTGTCTGGGATCCCATCACACTCCACCCCTTCTGAGCCCTTGCTGCAGCTTTCCCTGCCCTTCCCCAGCAGCACTTTCCAGCCACCCCTCACTCTGATTTAATTACAGCACGCTCAAACCCGGCCGGCAGCGTGGGAAGGGACGTGGAACACGGCACATCCACCTGGATAACTCCCTGCAAACCTTTGGGACCAACTCTCCACTCACCAAGCAAGTTGGTGACTGCGTGCTACGTTAAACACATGTACCCATGGATCCCTCCCCAGCAGCCCGCTGGCTCCGGAGGTGAGCTTCCCAGCCACGCTTCCCAGCTAATCTCCGAATGCTTCCCTGGATGTCCACAGCCTGATTTCCCTGAAGTTGCTCAGCCTGCATTGAATGGAAGCGGCTTTAATGTCGGAGGCAGATGGGCACCTCACAAAGGCCCCTCACCTCTCCAAGCTGGTCTGTCCACATGCCTGATTAAATCCTAATACAGAAGTTAGAATTGATACAGTGGCTCTGGGGTGATTCAATTAGTGCAGCAGGCATGGAGAAAACAGCACAAAGAGATGGGGTAGTTAGAAAGTCATTTTCTTTTGATCATTATAGCATCTCACACGTGGAAGCAGAAAATTATAGGCTCATGCGTCTTTGCTTAATATCCTCTGGGGCCAGATTTGTCGTAACATTGAAGTTAGCTGTCAGAATTGACAAAATCATGTGGTGTTGATGAATTTACAGTGCTGCTCTTAAAAGCCGAAGCAGGATCCAGGAAATGTCTGCCAGACAAATGTATTCAACTTGTATAAAATCACCTTTCCCTCCCTGCCCCCTCCCTTGGCTGCAATCCCTCCCCTGCCTTTGTGGTCCTCCTCCGCCGCCGGTACAGATGCCGGGCTGGGATGGGAGCCAGCTGACTTCATGTTGGCCATCCCCATGTGCTGCCTTTCTTCTCCGGGTGCCACGGTCCACACTGAGCTCAAACCCATCACATGGTTTAGATGGTGCCAATAAGCACCTTTTTTTAGCTCCCAAAGGAAGTTTGGTGCTGGAGAGTGGCAGCCAGTGAGGCTCAAGCTCTAAGCATCGCCACATGATGGATATAGCAGTGGGAACACAGCCATGGCCAAGGGATGCTCAGGAACTGGTGCTCCTGTTGCAGCACAAACCCATTCATATCATCATCAAAGGGACCCATAGGGCTGTCTGAATGGGTGAGGAGGAGGAAGGACCCCAGCAGATGTGTGGCTGATGTGTCCCCCATGTCAGGGAGAACTGGCTGTCCTGCATGTCCAGTCGGCAAAGAGGTTTAGGGACAGACATGGGGCATGGGGAAACAAGCAGTAAAAATGTGTAATTGTGGCTGATAAAAAGGGCATTTCTATTGATGACAGACCTAACAAGCTGCTGAGTTTTATAGGAAAGGACTGGATCCATCAGGATAAACCACTCCTATTCCTCAAACTGCAGGCTCTTGGGAAGGAAGGTCCCATTCTCTGTATTTTTATAAGAACCAAACTATGGGACTCTGCTCAGTGCAGCTGAACCCACCACTGGTGCTGCAGCACACTGTGGCTGCCCGGCCCTTTAGCCCACCTCCCACAGCACCTTAGAATTCCCAAACTGCTGGCTGGATTCTGAAACTAAACATCCACCAAACCCCTGATCCTAAACGCCATCGGTGCGTCTCCAACCATCTCTCCTGATGCTTCCTGCAAGGTGAGGACCATCTCCTTCCAGAGTAAGCACTGCTGTTCCCCAACCAGACTTCAACTTACTGGTGCTGTACATCACTCAACACCAAAAACAACAAGCATTGACATGGGAATATGCTTATTCCAGGCCATATTTTCCTCATCTATTCTACAGAAATGGAAATATTCAAAGATCCCATTGCCTCCTGCCTGGAGAATCCCTCTTGCTGTAAGATCCTCAATGCCACAAAGTGAGGCCGGCACATCCTAATCGCTTCCCGCGCAGCAGGAGCTCATCTATCTCATTAACTGAGCTGTGCTCATTGTTTTGCCCTTGCTTAAGCAGATACAATATTCCTCCTGTATTTAACACAAACCCCATCTCAGCTGCTCTCTCCACACATACACACACCGAGGGTCCTGCTGGCAAATCTGGACGACAGAGGATTTCTGTTGGAGAACAGATAAATGGGCTATGGAAATGAGTCTTTCCCATCACAAATGCCAGAAAACAAAAAGCCAAACCACACCAAAACCACGTGTGGGGTCAGGTCTGCCTGCTCTCAGCCAGGGTACCACCACTGCAGTCAATGCAGGGGCAGTGGAGCTGGTTCATCTCATAGTGTTCTCTAGGCTGGACCTGCTTCCAGGCACCCAGTGCTTGGGGGAAAACCGACTGCTCTTTAATGCTGGTGGAAGAGGCAGCATATCCTGCTGGCCTTCCCCTTTCATCTCTTTGTGGCCACCCTTCCTCTGCAGAAGGATATTCCTAGCAAAGTTTCACACACTTGATTTGAATTTTCTTTCTATTTTTTAATTTCTAATCAAGAGGTGAACTTGTGAAGGGTTTTTTTAAGGTTGCCTTCCTTAAGAAAATGCTATTTCTAAGTAACTTCTATGATTTTGGGGGAGTGAGTTTTATACAGTTTGTTCATCTTGAGGAATCTCTTTACCTTCTATTCTTCCATCTCTGTCTGGTCTTCAAGATATGCTAATCAGTGTGTAAGTATATCCTTTCAAATAATTATCATACATTATACTCTACTCATCTCTGTATAATTTCCTCATATGCATAATCGTATTTGACTTCCTTATGAATGTAAAAACCATCTTACCTTGGGCAAGTTAATCTTCATTGATTGAATATCAAATTCATTTGAATGTGTTAGCAAAGCCTTCCCCCTCCCTCCTGAACAGGAGCAAACGGAAGAGAAATACACATTTCCTATCCTGGTGCTGAAGAATTAGTGTGTTTATTTGGTCTTTATTTCTCATTTTGCTCTTTAAGGCCCTTTTTGCTGCCCCACTTCTTCTCCCTCCCTTGTTCTTTAAATAAAAATTAGAAAAGAGGAAACCTGAATAATAACAGCACTTGATTTATTTTCAGGTGCAAAACGCTGCT
This sequence comes from Nestor notabilis, assembly GCF_000696875.1. Taxonomy (NCBI): domain Eukaryota; kingdom Metazoa; phylum Chordata; class Aves; order Psittaciformes; family Psittacidae; genus Nestor; species Nestor notabilis. Next base: position 45,323 of record NW_009930211.1, on the reverse strand, counting down.
TTCGCTCCATGCTTCTGAGGAGAATAATTAAGGCACCGCGGAACCTTGATAATAACTAACTTCAAAAGGGTGAGAAGCAAAGCCAAAACTGCTTCAAATGAGACACAATCCACCCAGGAAACGCCGGTGTGGGAAATCAGGCTTTCTTCTTAAAACCATTTGTGGGTTCTGATAGCAACAAACCTCACACACAGCCAGGTCCCACCAGCGCATGGGTTCCAACCCAACGGGGTGCTTTGGCTGTGGAGGTGAGACTGCCCCTGACCCTGCTCCTACTCCTAACCAGACCCTGGAGATGCTTTCCTGCCCGGGAGATGGATGAGAGACATCCCAGCCCCAGAGAGAGCTGGGACCGAGGCAGGGCTTCCTATGGGTGAGCTTCCATTTCAGGGTCAATTGCCCTGATGGTCACCCACTACTCCTCGTGCTACTCAGCAGCTCATCTGAGCTATGAGGTGAAATAGTTAAAGCATCTCTCCTGCAGGAGGTAACTGTTAAACAACACAGTCAGAGCTTGCCCCCAGGATGGGAAAAACCACCCCTGGTGCAATGCTCCTGCTTCCATTTCCTTGTGCTGTGCCCAGGCCACCTCCTGCCCTGCTGTCTCCAGTGTCACACGTGGTGTTACCTCCTCAGAGGACAGAGATGTCCCCATGCACCTCCCGTGTTTTTGCCTCCCATCTGCAATTGCTCCAGCTGAGTTTAACATCTCCCAAAGTTTTGTTTTCCCTCAAAACAAAATATAGTCAAAATAGTAACAAAGCAGAAAATCCTGAATTCCAATAGCATTCAAATCTCCTCAGATCAGGCTTCTCGCTGGCCTCAGCTGGAGCAGACACCAGTAAATCAGCGCTGGGGAAATGCCCTGGTGATATTTTCTCACCCAGCATTTGGGAAGCAAAGAATATTATATATTAAAATCCAATGTTACATATGGCAGAGCCTTGCCATATGCAAGCTCTGGGGCTTGGAGGAGCAGCCCAGCACTGCTCCATTGGCCATTCCACCCACTGGGCATTACCCCAGCCCACAGTGCTTCTGCGTGGGGCTTTGCCATCGCATTCGGCAGGGTGATGGGTGGCTGCAGTCCCAGACAGTTGTGCTCCTGTTTTCCCCCTTTATACGCTATAATCAGCAAGATGTGTATTTGCTACCTCTGATGGAGTTTCTTTGGAGCCCTGTTATGGAGCCGTGCAGCACACTGGGCTTTTACCTGTGACTTCCAGGCATCCGACAGCTCGGTTGGAGCTACCGCTACGAGTGGGCTGACGGATGTCCGGAAATCCAGGCACGGGGCCAAAGTCCATGAATTCTGGCTGGGCAAAACTTCCAGGCTGGGGAACCTGGACATATGGGAGCTCTTGTCTGTGCCATTGCGAGCCCCGAGCCAGGAGGGCGGCAGGACCAGGATGGTCAGAACATCGCTGGGTTGTCAGGGCTGTGTCTATTTTCAGCTCTGCTTGCACCAGGGGGGAAATGTGCATTACGTAGTGTGAAACGGGTTAAGCTGGTTTGGGGATTGGTGAAGACATCAGTGCAGCAGGCAAAGATTACATTATGATTAATCAAGTTAATGTACTGTATGTTGTCAACACTAAGATTTTCAGAAGAGGTGCGTCCAGTCCGTGTGTGTGAGGTTTGATTCCTCGTGATTGGAATGGGCTCATTTCCTACAAACATGGAATTATATGGTTTTTCCTTTTTTAATTCCCAAGCTCCTCTGACTCAGGGAGCTATTTTGGGCTGTAGCTCTGGCAAACCTTCCTGCACAGCTCTTCAGACTCCTTCCCCAGCCCACACCAGCCTTCCTACAAAGTGAGGGGCTGAGCCAGCAAACCCCAGGTACTGCACACTGTGCTCCCTGCCTGGAGCAGTCCTTTGGAGCCCAACAAGATGCTTCAAGGCTGCTGCAGGAGAGGTCCCACGAGAATGGGGGGACATTAGACGGAAGGAAAGCATAACAAGGCTGTTAAGTGAGAGATGGGAGTTGGAACTACATGATCTTAAGGTCCTTTCCAACCCTAACCATTCTATGATTCTATGGGTACAGCAGCTGATACAACTTGGGGGTATTTTCCTCCCTTTATACCCATAGTGAAGGGATGAGGAGCTTGCCCTGAAACCTCTTCCCCAAACACCCACCCTCGTGCATATGCACAAAGGGGCACAAACGGCCGGTCCCATGGGGTGGTGACCAGGGTGCTGCGGACAGGGAGTAGCTTTGCCACGTGGATCATCTATCAGGCCCTGGCCAACGCCTTCCAATGGGGATTTAATGATGATGAGCAGCAGCCCCCGTCCTGCTTTTACGTCACCCCTGGGAGGCTGTGGACAGACAGGCTTTCACGGCCCCCTTGCACTTTCCCTGACCCTTGAACCTCAGGGCCAGCACTTTTATGGGGATGAAGCGACACCGTTCCCGTAACCTGCCTCGGGGGCCCTGAAAAATTAGACTGAATCAAAGCAGAAAATGAGTTTTCATTTATCTTGTGATGATGCACGAGGTTACATGAAAGACAAATAGCTGCTTCTGACTCTTCCTTTATCATTGTCACTGCAATTAATAGGCTGTGGCCTTCGTTACTGTGTTAGTACTAAAGAGACCACGGGCCCCGGGGGACGTTAACGAGAGGAGAAAAGCAGCCCAATCTTCTCCAAGTTCTGTCACCTTACGATGTGCTAACCTGCTTCTTTTTAACTTGCTGTTGAAGTGCTGGTGCCTCAGCTGGAGGAGCAGGGCAGCGGCACTGCCAGAGCTCACCTGCCTCCTCCATCAACAGCACCACTGGTCCTGCTCTCTGTGGCTGGGACGGTGGCAATGGGACATGCTGAGGGCTTCTCAAGCCTTGATGGCCTTCAGAGCTCCACTGTGCTGTTCAGGATGTCCCCAGGCTTAGTGGTCCCAAGCTGGCATCTAGGTCAACATGTCAGTTGGATGCTCCCATGGGATGGTGGGAGTTTAAGTTTTCTCTCCAGGGTCAAAGGCAGGACTACTTCAAGCATGAATGATGCTGCTGCCCTGGCAGTACAGCCATCCCCCAGCCCACACCACTGGCCATTGCTTGCTGCAGCCTGTGCCTTGCTCCTCCATCCCAGCTACCTCCACCCCATCCTCTCCCAAAGCCTGCACAGCATCTCTGCTCACACCATAACCACAAGACACCTTCTCTCCTTCATTATACTGCATCCCAACCATCAAATCCCCGTCCCGATGGAGTTAGGGAAGCAGTCAAAGTTATTCCCACCATCAGTTACGCAGGACAGGGAGTCATCTGTCACCTGAACACATGCACCACCACAGATCTTTTCCCACCTCATAAAAGCAGATGAGCCATGTGTGCCTGTGTGGTGGCTCTGGCTGCGTGACAAGAAGGATGCTCAAGCTGGAAGCTGGTCCAGGGGACATGGCCGGGCCTGACCTCCTCACCAGCTCGGTGCTGCCGAGCTCTGGGGACTCACTCTGCCCATTAATGCTGCCTGCCTGGAGTTCAGACTGTGTGGCCCCAGAACCAGCTCAGGTTTTCCCATTGCCTCTCTCCTCCCACTGCCAAGGATGAGGATCCCAAAGGTTTCCAACTCTCCTGTCCCAGCGAGCACCCCCAGGGACAGCACTGCCTCTCCCAAGGCTACGGTGGCAGGGAGAAAGCTTCTCACCTCCCAAAGTAACAGCAAAAGGGAGGAGGACGGACACAAAGTGATACCCCAGAGCCCATACTGCATGGGACCTGCTCACAGATTCCCACCCCAGAGACAAGCCTGTCCAGGGTATCAGAAAATTCCCGAGTTTTCCTGTTACTGGTTTTCTCAAGAACTGCTCAGAGCATCCTTTGCTGGGATAAAGCCCAGCATTACAGAGCAAGGCCTCCCCATGCAGACCCTGCTCTGAAATGTGCTGAGCAGCTCGCCCAGGACCAGCCCCAGGATCTGTGTTCACACCTAATCTGAAGCGGAGCCGTTTTGGCTCTCCCCTGCTGCTCTCTCCAGCTGTGGGGAGGGACTGGGACCAGTGGGAACCAGCAATCCCACCTGGAGGGAGCTATAAAGCAGGGAAAGTCACTGGGGCTCCATGTGCAGAGCCAGACTTCTCCCCTGCCTCCCATCTGAGACTCCAACACATTGAAAGCTCTTTCCACATTCCCGAGACAAACTTGGCTGTATAATTAGAAGCTTAAGTAAATCTACCCCAAATTTTCAGCAGACTTTGTGGGCTCGTGCTTACATTAATTCAGGGGTTTCCCATTCAAAACCATCTCTGCACTGCAACCTCCTTTTGACCTTTATCATTAATTTTTGGTGCTAAACCACTTCTAAAGGCCTATTCTTATGTGATTGCAGCACTATTCTCTTTAATTGGTGCTTTTGGAGGTTAATTGAAAAGGAATCCATGATCGGCAAACTAAATTTAAGAGAATTTTAGGGATTAAAGTTGTCCCGAAACAGGAAGGGAAAAATGTTTATCTGGGAAAATTCAGTTGCCATGCTGGTGATGGACATTCCCATCCCACAGCCCGGGTACCCCAATGTCCTTAGCTCCTGTTAGGGTGAAATGAGGGGCTGCGCTTCCTGGTCCAGACAAGGAAGATGCTACGGGTATAAAAGCTCATTTTAATCTAAATGCAGTTAACATGCTCAGAGTCATCTGGGATAAATGGGATACTTAAGGACACATGATGGCTAATCTCTGCTATGACATTTGTGGAGGAGGAGGAGGAATAATTTAGATGGAGGGTACTGTTCTGCTCAGGAGTTCTCCCCTCTCCCATCATAAGTGGAACTAATTGTGAGGAGGATACCTGGGCACAGTGTGGCACCTCCTGGTCAAGGGTTCCGAGACATCTTGCCAAGGTCCTCCAGCTCCTCTGCAGATGCATTACTGACCCCATCCTGCAGGCAGGGAACTGAGGCACAGAGCATTGCAACACAGCTTTGAGATGTCTCTGTCTCTGAGCTCAGACTCCAGGTGCAGGCAAGAGAGACAAAGAGGTACCCAAAGCAGAAGAGAGTGGCTAAGCAGCTCCCTTAATGGCAGTGAAACATTGCGTGGGGCAGGTACAGACCCTGCAGCTCATCTGCCTTCCCAGGCACAGCCAGGAGCATTGCTGGGGCTTGTACAGCAGCACTCAGTCAAGAACCCTTCTTGTTTCTAAACTTACTTAGAGACATTTCTGACACATTATTATAGATGCTATTATTATATAGGCTTTGCACCTCTCATCCTGCCCAGGCTTTTTCAAGCACCCATTTCTTAATCTACACTTGAAATTCAACATCACAAATGATCATCAGAATCAAGAAAGCCAAAAGCTGCTTTTCCACTCGCCTTTGTTCAGCACAGACTGAAGCCCTGGCTCCAAGTACCACTGCTCTCCAGTGTCACTGCTCCAGCAGAAGTACCAATAGACAAATATTCATTATACCAAACGTTGCAGCATGGGTTTGGGGGAAACGCAAGGTCATAGAAGAGTGAAAACATCACTCCTTCCCACGTCCTGACCCTTCTGAACTCCACAGCAAAACTCCTCTTGACTTAATGGAGCCGGGATTTCGCCCCTAGATGGCTCTAGGATATAAGTTGTTTCAGGCTATGCTGAAGGATGATTTGCAAATCTCTGTTCCCCGTTTGTATCACAGCAGTACCTGAGGGTCTGGGTATTTCCTACCAATGCTGGGGGCAGCGGGTATCCTTGTCCCAGAGCACTGGTGTAGCTGGTGCTGTGAATGCTGTGATGCTGCTCTGCACAGCACAGAGCCCCCGTCAGTGTGGTAAATGCTAGAGACCACAGAAAAGACCTGGCAGCATCAGTGTGTTTGTAAACTGCTGTCCTGAACCCAAGACAAGACCTTGTTTGCTTCCTATAAATTAATCCCCCAACTCTGATATGCTCCTGGTACCATAAGGAGCAGGCCTGGGTCGGGAATGGGGTTTTGGGGTTAAGATCAGACACACCAATGCATTGGATACGCAGAAGGTGTGTAA